>NW_009193102.1:0-3004 GCF_000690835.1 Fulmarus glacialis
GGAGCGCGGGGGCCGGGGCGTGGGAACAGCTCGGCACCGGCCGCGCCGAGGGCTGGCTCACCTCGCAGCGGGACTGGGAGTGCCCTCGAGTGCTTTCTTGGATCGGTGCCCATAAGGACACTAATTGTTTTTAAATAGATCCAAGAAATGAACCCTTGCCAGCTGGAATCCCTTTCCTGATGAAAGAACGTGTTTCTTTTCCATCATCTACATATTTGTGTTTTGGAGAAGTGACAACAGAAAAGAAGAAATTTGGACGAGGCGTTCAGCGCTGGGCAGTCTCCGCACGGTTAACCATGGGTTCAAGGCTGCTTTCAGAGCCAGCCCCACCCAGCTCCCCATATAAACTCCCAGGTTCATGTTAACAGGCTGCTTCAGCTCAGACTCCGTAGCTGCGGTGTGCACATACCCGAGCTTGCCTTCGCATGGCCCCAAGCCTTGTTTCATGAGGTGCTGCTGAGTTTATAGCATTCTCAGACTGTTCTTCGCCTTTGGTATAGTCACAGTCCTATAATAAAGCTGGAAACATACAGATAAATCCAGACATACAGAATATATATTTAAGCAGGAAAAAGCATGGATATTAACCACCTACTCCAGTGGCAGCAAATTCCTAAGCTGATATTTAATGCATTGTTGCAAAGGCTCACTCGAATCCTGTATATATAGGTTCCTAAATGATCTATTGAATAAATACTTACATACTTACATTTCCCATGAAATCCAGGATAATTTTACTTTCATGTCAGAGAAAGCACGATAGCACATAAAAACTCCAGCCAATAACAAGCCCATTGCATTAAGCAGAGGAAAAACAGGAAGATAATGAGAAGTAGTCCTCTTCCTGAGGAATATTTAGTCTAAAGAAAGATGGCAGATAAAAAGCAGTAGAAAGGAAATATTACTAGATGGGAAATTGAAGGATGGATGGGTTATCTGATTTGCCAAAGAAGGGACAGGATTTGTCTATGTTATATTTTCTATGTAGACAGAAATTGGCGATGTGACTTCAAATCTGGAACTGCCTCATGATCTCACAGCTTGGAAAATAATAGGATAAGCCCGTACTTACTTACCAAAATTACTTAGACAAAAAAAGAATAGGGAATAAACAGAACAGAACTGAGGGATTTGCTCACATGCTCTAGCCACTGAGATTTCCTCATTTCTCAGAGAATTCCGCAATATTTGATCATTTACGATTGCAAGTACTGTCCCACTTTCCTCATTAGGTATGATTTGATTCACCCTGCATTCGTCCATTACCTTGTACATCTTAATTACAGGAGGCAGAATTCTTTATTTCTGCAGTAATTATCACGACACTATTTACTATTTATTGGTTCTGAGGTGTTACTATTGGTGTTACTATCAGTAATTATCACTATTTACTATTTATTGGTTCTGAGGTGTTACTATTGGTGTTACTATTTATTGGTTCTGAGGTACTGCAGTACAGATTACTTTCCTTAGACATTTGGACATAATCACCAAATTCAGCACAGATTCATAAACAGGTTGATATTATTTCAAACAATGTCTGTGGGAAAACGAACTGCATCCTGAAAAAATTGCTCAGTCCTACCACAGAAAAGGTACTTAAGCCTGTCAAAATTGCAATAAGCATCACCTGGAGACCTACCAAATGCAGCTTTGTACCTGGCCCACACACACTGTCACCTCTGTACCTGCAACTCCTGCTGTCTGCAGCATACTGGGAGTGACGCTGAGTCTGACTGCAAACTCTGTGGGCCGAGAGAGATTCACAGCTTGGGGCAGGTTTCCTCTAGCCTGGTCTGTAGCCTGGTCCGCAGGTTTGAACACCCATTTCCAGCTGCGGTGCATTAGGCGCTTTCCTGGAGCGCTTCATCCAGTTTAGTATCATCTGAAAGAAATATGATACGCTTGCTCCGAAACCGTGACATGCAGTTGAAAGCAAAGCACAGTGAGCAGGAACGATTTGGAGATTGACTTTGAAAGCCCACACCTGAACTGAACTAAAGCACTCGTGTGAACATGTCCTGCTTATCCCGACATGCCAACATTAAACGGCATCACGCTGGCTTTTCCCAGCCCACAGGAAAGCAAGACATTTTTATGGCAAATTTTTCTCATATGGGAATGTACAAGATGGAGAAAAACAGATCTTTTATAGATACAGGTTTTTTACTCTAATAGAAAAGAGTTCTACTATGGATATTATAAACAAGCATATGGATTACAGTCTGTGGCTATTTATTCTATGCCCAGTAATTGTAGGAACTCCTCAACTTCCATTAGATTTTTTCATTATTCTTAAAAGTTTAATCTGTAAAGTCAATTCCATTGAATATTACTGGTGTCATCATCATTAAATTAATCCGTGCCACCTCTCCATCTCATGATGACCCTGTGCCAGGAAAGGTTCTTGACTGAAGACAGCACTTGTGGATGAATTTAAGAATATGTGTTTGAGTTCCAGCATGAACAACAGGCACTAACACTTAAGTGAACAATGTGTTTAAGGCTACCTAAATCATACCTGTTGCAGAGACAGATTTAAAATATTTTTACTTTTACCTAACTAGGAGACTACCTTTTAACTTATGTATTCAGCCTTCCCTTAAAACCACCCACAGGATCACTGAGGTAAATAGGGTTACTTACACGCTTCAAGTCTGACGTGCCTAAGTACTTTGTGAAATGGGTTGAAAATCACGTTCAGACTTCACTATTTTTTTTAATACTGGTATTTTTTAAGACCGTATTAAAGAGCAAAAATTTTCTTTTTTCTCAGTTTTTGAGATGTTCCCCTTAACTACAGAGTCTTGAAGTACTGTAAACCGACAGTCAGACTTGACAGGTTGGATTTAGCCCTATATAGCAAAGTGAGGCAGTTAACATCTCAGGGCAATGTTTTCTCGAGCTGCAGAAAGTATATTAAAATTCTCACAACAGCTAATTCCCTCACAACTCCATTGACAACTGCCAGCAGCTTCTGTGAAGAGCTAAGCAGCCTCATTAC
>NW_009193103.1:0-6553 GCF_000690835.1 Fulmarus glacialis
AGGGAAGGGAAGGGAAGGGAAGGGCTTTTTTTAAAAAAATGGGTTTTGCTCATGTGAAAAAGTAGGCTGTTACTTGTATTTGCTATTGGAAAAACGAAGATAAACAGTGAGTCCGCCTGTTGCCCATCATACAGGATGTCTGCTGCAAAACTAGAAATAGTTTTACAGCCCTCTTCACCTTCATTTATAGTGCTAAATATTTGCCACCTCTGATAAGTTTGCCCCTGTAACATCTAAGGCAGAATTCTCTACTTTAGGTGTAGGATCATCGTATCACCTTCACAGGAAGTACCAATTTGTTAAAAACATTAGCTTTCACCCCCAAGTTTGAGCGGGAACAGCATGAATGATTTTAGTTCAATTTTAGAATTAGGAGCTGTCCCAAGAGCAGCAGCTCGGAGGCCATGCCTACAAGGGCACTTAGGGGATGGCAGAAGGTTTCTTGCAGGAGAAGTACTCGTGCAAATTCAGTCTCTGGTTTCATGTTGTTTGCTATGCTGACCTCTAGGGAAATTTTTCTGCAAAATGGTTTGCCAAAGCATTTGTATAGGGAGCTATCGTGGCTTCAAACCAGTCACTGCCCTTCTTATTTTAGGGACCAGGCGTTTGGACCAAATCCAAAGTAGGCCTTCACATGAAGCTGCAAGCTGTTTGCTGCTGGTTCCAGCTCGCTTGAGTGAGTCAAGGTCTCGGTACATCTGAGCAGGGTTCAGTTAGCAGAGGAAATCCTGAGTTAAGAAACGGGTGATTGGTCTGAATATTTGTGAACTGGGAAGTTAAATATTGTAAAGGACTCTGCGCTCTGAGTTTGTGGAGTACAGCGTATATCTTTTCATCCATCGCTAAGACTGCTTCAGCAATGGATGAAATTGGTATCAACCATTTTAAAGTTCTAGCCTGACAGCTTGGGGAAGAAAGAATAGATTGCTTTCCCAAAGGAGCTGGGGTGAGTGGCGATTGTGCAAGTGTCTCCCATCAGCAGGACGGGATGTTTCACGGGCTGAAAAGCCAGAAAGCTCTGCTTGGTTTGATGCTAGTTAGCAATGAAGCCCAAATAAAGGAAGTTGAAGACTAAAAGTATGGAAAAGAAATTTCTTTTTTTTTTTTGAAAGGACTGTTTAAAGGAGCAGGAGAGATGTTCAGAGAGACATGCATATTCCACAGGAAAAACCCTGGAATATCTTGCTTCTTTTTCTCCTGATATTCAAACAGGGAAAATTTGCTGACAGTGTGGACTAAGAGCATTTTTCTTCTAGATGCAAAAGGGTGAAGGTGAGTCATATTGGCTAACGATGACCATTCTAGAGCAGTGATTTTTTTCTCTCTCAAGTAGCCTGCTTCAGACTCCTACCTCAGTTTTTTGCTCAAGCAGAAGATCTGAACACCAGTGTGGAAAGTTTAATACAGTAGACTATTATAAAAGCCAAAACCCTAACAGTAATTAATTAGCTGTGAAGGCATACGATGGAAAAGGTTCTTATTTTTCACTAAGTTCAGGCTCCTACTATCACAGGCAACTACATCACTTTCATAAACAACGAAATCCCTTTCATAAAGTGGTCAAACTCCATCCCTTGCTGGATTTCAGTTTGGTTTCTTCTAGCAGATGACTCCAACCCCCATTCTTTTCATTAATAAAAGCCATACATTTCCAGGCTGTGTTTATTGACAGTTTGTTTATAGCTGCCTGCGCTAACTCTGTCTCTTAGTGCAAATAGTTCTTCTTTCTAGGTGTTTATCTCCTTTCCTACCCTCAAGCTAAATTTACAGAACAGTGTGATTTCCTCCTTGTCTTTCTTATGCTAGACTAACCATGCTCTGCCAGTCTCCCCTGAAATTAAGATCTTGGTATCACTCATGATCTTCGTAGTCTTTTCTGCTCCTGTTGTGAATTCATCTTTCTCTGAATAACAATGACCAGAACAGATGCAGACTCAATGATCTAACAGTGACTTAAAGATAGCATTCATCTCTCTCAACTCTCTTCTAGTGTATGGGTTGTATTTGCCTTTTCACTGGTAAATCCACTTGTCTCCTGATCAACCAATACGCAGGTCTTTATCCTTCTCTGCTTTTTCCACCAGCTGAGTTCCCAGTTCATAGAAACATTCTTCTGGTTGGGAAGAACAAACAGTGACATATTTAATCTAGCCAGCTTTTCCACAGTGCCTTGGGAAACATGAATTATTGCACTTCAGTCACTACACAATCTTAGGGCAAGATACAAACACAACTGCAGTCAAGAAATGGCAGAGGTAGTAACAAAAAAACCCCAAAACTAAACAAAAGACAGTATATTTAGACCTCAGACTATTTTTGTAAAATTGTTAGAAGGCACGTGAATGCATACAGTACTTCAGAGAGTAAAAATAAGGTGTCTTCTAAGACTTCCATGCTTAACAAAAAAAACCCAAGCCCCCTAGAATAATGAGATAATTAAATTCAGGCCAGGTGTTAAAGACACCACAGAAATTTTAACTTCTGGCTCTCTGTGTGCTTGGGGGAATGATATTGTTTTTGTAAGAAAAAAGCAGTTGATACTGGAAGACTGGAAACAAAAATTCAGAGAATACTAGATAATTGTACTGCTCAGGAAAAAAAGAAAAATAGACTCCACTGCCAACTCTCCAAAAAACCGAAAAACAAAAAAACCAACCCTAAGGAAAAATCCCTACCAGGTTAACAAACAAGCCCTGAGGAATTCTGCTGAAAAATAAAGATCCTCAAACTTTTGAAAACTCTTCCTATCTCTCTTTATCTTGATGGATTGACAGTTTGTCCTGCATCAGAGGGATGTTGCTAAGGACTTTACACATCATGGTGACAAAGACAGGACACAGAAACTTTAAAAAAGGAAGGAAGAATTTACAAAAAAAAAAAAATTAACAAAAAAAGAAGTGGTAACATTGCCCATGAAGCATGTAGCACAGACTCCTCCTTAGTGCATGACCAGCTCAGCATCTATTTTTATCAATTGTATCTCATTAAAGATGGTGGACAGTCACTCAGAACAGACTCTTGGGAGCCTTAATGTGCTTTTGCAGTTCCAACAAAGTACTTGAGTAAAAAACAGAATATGATTTGAGGTTTCAAAAAAAAAAGAAAATTACCAAAGCATTAGCCCAAGTTCCCTCGATGGGATGGCTGCTAGGGAAGTCCTTTTCTAAGGGCTCATTTTTTAGAGCTGGCATCCAATACTTTTGGAGATGATGGTATTTTGCCTGCACCTTTCCAAGTGTGTTTTTCTCCAGAGTTTACCACTGTTTTCATGTGCTGACCATATGATAATACCTTGCAAGATAAGAGATACCTGCAAACACCATTCCTATGGCATAAGGTTTCAGCTTGTTGTGGAACAACCAAGACCTGACCTCTTCAGAGAGCACTGGTTCTCACACCACCACAGATGCCACTGCCAAAACGTATCTTCTAACCTAATCTGGTGCTCCTTTCCCTCCTATTTACTCTTCCCCGCTAAGCCTTGTGGAAACAAGTTGTAATGCATCTTAAATTTTCTGGCTCTTTGGGAAGCCAACAATTGGGACTATGCCATCAATGTCTTCAACGCTTCTGAAGGATTTCATTCTCTGAAAGGAATCTGTTTCAGGTCTGCTTTGTTTCGTCAGGGACCTATGGATTTCTATACATTTTCACTGTCGAATCCTGAGCCACCATCGCCTGACGGTTGAGAGCTGCCAACACTGACATGACTGCTGTTGGCAAATCTTTCTACAACCTGGTGTAGCCAATTTCCAGCCAGAGCAAACTAGCTGTCATTAGCAGCTTAGCTTCTAGTTAAGAAGCTTCTCTGACAAGTCATGAGGCTCGCTCCACATGCGAAAATGCCAGCACTCTACTGCTAATCACACAACTCTTCCAAATAATATATTCTTGCTCCAGAAATGCTAGTGAATGCTTGGGAGTAAATTGGAAATTGCAGCCTGTGTTGAATTGTCCAGATCTGTCCTGTGTAATTATCCATGGTCTCTACAACTGCCTCTATGATGTAGTGTTGTTGGCTTTCTGGGTTTTGTTTTGTTTTTGTTTTTTTTTAATGTACCAGAAGCCTGATGGTGTACTTGTTTTGCTAAGTGTCCTTCTGTGCATGCCGCAACACACACTGGAGAACCTCTTCATAGTCGCTGAATATTCGCATACGCATTGAGCAGCAAAGGATATCAGCAAAGCTGAGAACAGCCTCCAGGCCACTCTGGAAAGACAAGCTATTCCATAATAGCCACAGGCGAAGTCTGGGAAGTAGGGCACTTAACACAGTGGGGAGGTATGCTGCTACTGACCCTTAAGTTGTGCAGAATTTTCATGATGCATAGCATGTTCATAAATAAACACAGTTTGACAAAGTATAAATGCATCGCCATCTAGGTCAGAGTAATCCTTCTTGGACAGTGACCTTCTCTCCTGAAATGGCAGGTGGGCCAGCATGCCAGGCTCTTTCCTTCATCATCCTATGGGACATCATTAAAGAAAAAAACTAATGCGGTTGTTTTCCTTGTGGCATGTGTCCTAAGAGAAAACCTGAAGGAAAGTGCATGTGTGTGTGTGTGCATAACTAGAGAAATATGTAATGAATGCTTTAATGACAGTGTTCTTGAGAAATGTGTGTTGGAACAGAGAGATGAAGGGCGGAGTAAAATAACACACTTGTAAAAGGAGGCTTGCTGGAAGTGGATGATGTACAGGACCTGGACAGGAGGAATACTTTTGCTTGGGTTTACAAAAAGAGAGGAAACCATTGGAGGGATTCAAGGAGTTGAAATACAACGGTGGAAAAGAGGTGGGGTTTTTTGGTTTTGTTTATTTTTAAGTCACGTTTTACATTGAAACGTAACTAGTATATATGTAAGCTAGCTAAAAACAATTAGATAGCAAGATGGCCAGAAGACTATTAAACCCCTAAGGAAAGATAACAAATTCTGCTTTTAAAGCACTTAGGATGACGTTCAAGATGGTATGGCAGATATACCTAATGAAACAAAATCAGCCCAAGAAGCTGAGTTGAAGTTTAGGCAGCAGAGTGGCAGCTCCAGTCATGAAATTCAATAAAATCATGCAAAAGCAAAAGGTAGAGAGGGCAGAAAAAGGGAAGAATGAGCTTGAGACTTTCATTAGAGTCTGAAATCAGAAGTCAAGATGTTTGGAAGGAAACCTGATATACCCTAAATTGAAATTAGTTTCAGTAGTGTAAGACAGCAAAAAAATATTTATTTTTCAGGAAGCAATGAAATTGCTTTACTGTTCAGAGTTAAGTATGCCTTTTAACAGGAGTGATTTCCTCCCAGGTGCTAGTTCAACAAGCATTCTTACATCCCCAAGTTAATAATCAGGACCTACATAAAATAAAACCAGGAAAAATCCCTGGCCGTAGGCTTTTCTACACTGCCTTCTGGAGCCCCCTTTCAAGTTTGCCCAGCTATCACTCCTTGACTGCATTGTGCATTTTTTTTCTCCAGTGACTATTTTGACTAAAGCAACTCAAAATAACAGGTGAACAATCATTTACCTTGCAAAACTCCCCTGAGTAATATTAAACATTACAAAAATTTAGCATGCATTCATTATTATAGGAGACATACTAGATCTGACTGAACCCTTCATGCCTTGCGCGGCCATTCTCCGCTCTCACAGCTGATGCCAAGCAGTTGAAGAACTAGATTAAGGCGGGCAAAGTGCCTTATAGCCCTGCCCTGAGGCTGGGTGAGGCCAGGGTACTGCTCTGCTTCACAGAGTTTAGAAAGAGGAAACAAAATAAGGTTCACATTAAGGCTGTTCCTTAGGATCAATCCTAAGGATTGAATTAACTCTCCAGCATCTCTCCTAGTCTATGTGCTAGGAGAGCTAGCACGCTTTATTACTGTGGAATATCCTGAGTGTTTCAGCCAATATTGATCGGATGGAGAAACCAATTTTATCCTGTTCCTGGCTCCACTGTCAGACTGGAGAAGAACATTGCTCATCTAGAAATAAGCTTTCACCGTACAGAAATCAGCCTTTAGTTCAGTACTCACTTCTGAAAATTTAAATGATGCTCATGATATATTCACTGGATTTGCTTTGGTGATTGGGAACTAATAGTGGTTAGTACACCGGGTAAACTGGGAAGGGTAATGGGCAGCACTTCTCCTAGAGTGACCAGGCCACTTCATAGGAATACTGTAAATTAATAAAATGTGTAACTCCCCTGATCTTGCTAAAGCAAAAAACTCTATTATACTATGTGTACAATACTGTTTGGTTTTACCTGATTTGCAATTATGCAAATTCTTAATTTTGTGAAGAAATTACTGATGTTGCTCTGTGGAACAAAGCAGCACAGAGATGCGACCTGCTTATGTGCGATTCTCTGCATTATCGACTTCTGAAGTAAAACAAAGGATATAGAGACGGTAATCTGCCTCATGCCTCTTGCTGTTAACAGCAATCAGACTGAGGATGTACTCGGTCTGAATTGCTTTAGTAATACCACGCAGGGGCACTTAAATTCGCTTAGGCTTACAGCAGGGTTGCATGACAGCAGTGCACTGGTTTCTGTAGG
>NW_009193103.1:6565-8403 GCF_000690835.1 Fulmarus glacialis
TGCCAGCAACCAGCACAGGATTTAACAATCACCCACCTTGCTCATAACCTCCGACGGATATTCACACGAAAAGAACTGCAGTGATCTTTTTCCGCCCCCAGTCCTGTATTCCTGCAATGCCTTGAAACAATTCCTCAGACTGAATAAAGGCCTTTTTTTCTTTCCCCTCTGGGAAAAGAGAGGAGAGCTGTTGGGAGAGCTCCAGCAGAGAGGATCTCGTGGAGTCGACCCCAGTCCTGTGTCTGTGGCCTAGAAACATCTTCGCGTGGCTAGGGCAGTTCCAAACGAAGCAGACTTCCAAACAGAGAACAAGCGTTACGAAAAAGTCGGACACAAGGCAGCTTTAGCAAATCTGGTATTTTATTAGGTCTCCTCTTATTGCTGCTTTTAACTGAATCACTGAGAAAACAACATACTCCTATACATGTTCCCTTTTTAATACCTCTTTAGCAACTCTGCTGATCATGAACAATAGCAATGACCAAGCAGTTTGTTAGCAGCACGGAAATCTTTCTGGCAGTCTGTTTACATCTGCTTGCATGCATCACTAAACCTTGCATTTAACCCACTGCCTTCATCTAAAAGGAAAAATAATTTTGTCCTTCACCTGTGAGTTTGTGGGTTTTTTCGCGTCCCTTTCAAACTCCAAACATTGGAGAGAGGGGCCTGAAAATGTTCTCTCATCTCACTTAACCATGCTGTGAATTCTATTGAGCTGATAGCCTAGACATGAATTGGCTCGACTGAAAATTACAAATGTATCACCCAAGTTGCCTTACTTTATTACAGTATTATAAAAACTAAATCTTCAGTCAATTTCATTTCAGGGAGAAATCTATAAATGACATTTTAGTGGTCCCACTATGCTTGCACAAGCCAGCAGGTGAATACTTTCACTCTTTCTTTGAAATGTCTTCATCCATCACTTCTCAACCTGCAGATCTCAAGATGGTGTGCATTTCTGCTTGCTGCAGTTCTGCTCTGGCCCCGGATTTCATCTGAGGCCTGGGAGGGATGTACCCTTCCTGTTATCACCATATGGTATCATGTAAGGCAGGGCGGGCATGAGTCAGATATTTGCTCGTGTTGCGCTTGAGTAGAGGGAAACAGACTTGCTACCAAATGGAATTAGAACTTTGTCATTAAATTACATCCTTCATATGAAAATTACTAATTGGACAGGAATTTATACGTTAGCTAGCTAGTCAAGACTTCAGAGCCACTTCTTAAGAGGTGTGCCGGAAGCCTTTCTACACATTCGTAGCTGAAATAAATCTTTCTCTTCTAATACAACTCACTTCAAAGGGTATTTCAATAGCTTTCCTCTGCTGAATTTTGTTTTCTCAGACACAGGTGACCTGTGTTACATCTTTCAGTGTAGAAATATACACAACACTCTTAAATAGCTTGTTTTGTAAAAATGTTTAAAAACCACAGTTGTTCTCACTTCTTCATCTAATGAATAAATGCCCCTTCAAACTTTATAGTCTGCCACAGTATTTTGCTCATAGTTTTTCCAAAGAGTGCCGATTCCCAGAGCTTTATTGGCTTTCATGCTTTTAACTCTGATTTCAACCACGGAAAGCTCTTAGGACAATTAACACTTGGAGGAAGGTGGAAAGCTTGAGCTTGTGTGGTTTTTGCCACTTTCTTATAGTTTCTACAGGCAATTTACATTCTACAACAGCATTTTTAATCAAAAGCCAGTAGGAAAACATGAACACACTTTGTATGGCAAGGCAGAATTGAAATTCCTGGTATGCTGCTCATGCATATGACCCGCATGGGGCAGGTGTGGGGCCACAATAAAGTATTTTTTTGCTTGAGTATATATTATT
>NW_009193104.1:0-9169 GCF_000690835.1 Fulmarus glacialis
TATTATTCAGTATTGTCCTCCAATGATTCTGCAGCGCTCAGTTCATAAGCAAAAAAGACTGACTTAGACAAGCCTTCATGCCAGAGATATTAAAGGAACTAATCTGTACGCCTACCTCATTAGGAGGAATTGCTCAAGAACATATTGTCCTTATATACAGATTGCCCCTGTAAGGCTGCCAATGTCAGCAAGACCTTGGGTGCATCTGTCATACTAGTGACTGTAGACTTGATACATTTTCTTGTGTGCATTTGTGCACGAGAGCAAAAAATTTCTGAACAATTTTGTTCCTGTGAGTTTACCCCCTTTGCTTCTTGATTCATATAAGCACAAGCATCTGGAATCGGGCCAAAACACTTTTTAAAAACAGGTTAGATAAAGTCTCTTTTCTCCTATCTACAGGAACCTTTTCTGATAATTGAGTTAATATTGAAAGTCAATTTTTTTCTGACTAAGATTTCAGCTCTTGCATGTATTGGATAAGTCAAAGAATAAATTCCTTTAAATATATTAGCCAAGCAAAAAAAGGATTTTGCAACTGTAAAAACAATAATTGTGCAGATTGTCAGGACCTCTTATTTTACCATGTTGGTATACAAACATCTTTCAGATACTTTGCTAGAAAGGCTTCTTCAGGACAGGAGTGCTCTGTGGTACTGGTGGTTGCTTGCATTGAATTATTCACTGGTTCTCAAGGTAGTCGGTGACAGTTTTCTTCTCGCTACTGCTCAGAGTATCACTGCAGCAGGCTCAAACACTCAATTTTGCGCAAGAATGATTCCACATTAAGAGTGTTTACTCTGTCCAACAGATCTTGTGATCCTTCCTTTAATGGCTGCTATTGTCTTTTGCCACCTCCTATTTGTTTTTAATCTGCTTAATGTATGCCTTATCCTGCAGTGTTCCCAAAGCTAATAGTTTATGAGACATCTTATTGTAGTAGGGCTACATGACTTGCATAAATCTACTAAAATGGTAGTCTATTGCATATTGCCTTCAAAATCTAATAAGCATTCAACTTTGTTCCTCAGCCAGCTGGCAGACCTTTGTGGTATCATTTTTCGATTTTATGACGCAACACTGATATAAATCAGTGATAATTAAAGATAACTGAACTGAGATAACAAAACTGAGATAACTAAAGAATCAAAGGCCAAGCAAAGGGTTATACAGAGTGACCCAAAAACCATGCAGAAGATGAGTGTGATGGCACCCATGAGGATGCCACTTTGGGATCTCAGTGTATTCTGCTGCATTTGTGTACATTCATGTTCATTCTGATCACATGCCAGAAAAGGCTTGAGCCCTGACATTGCTTAATGTCAGTGTTTAGGGTGGTATCTGGGGTTTGCATGAAAGTGTTGCTGTGGACAAGACATGGAAGTTGAAATTATGAACCCAGACTTCAGTGTCTCTGTCGGAGCTCTGGACGTAATCTTTCAAAATGGAACCCAAAGCAGAGGGTGCTCTCAACCAAGCCAAAGCATGTACGTCCTGCAAAGTTTACACTGTAAAATGTGTGAAAGGCAGAAGTCTTGTTCTTGAAAGAGGATAGACTAGTTGACCTAACAGATACTTTGCCTTCTAACTTCTAGATTTAATGAGAAAATGATAAATAATCTTTCCTAGCAATCCTATTTTTCAAATAGACATGCTGCTGCAGGGAAGAACCAGGGACTCTCTTCAGAAATAGAGAAGCTGAGAGCTTTGTGATCAATGATATCTAGCAAGTAATGCCTGGAATACTAAGTCCTCGTTTTCCAAAAGGTAATGGAAGAAAGCATAATGATAAAGGGAAGGAAATGCCATGCCCTGCTTACAACTGTAAATTCCTCCAAACAGGGTATTTCAAAAGTGAGCCCTCAGGATGGCAGGCATGTGTGCATTTTAATCAGTCGAATGGCTAATCGCAGAACTGGTCCTCAGACGTCCTGGCCTGTATCAGAAATGGTGTGGCCAGCAGGAGTAGGGAGGTGATCGTGCCCCTGTACTCGGCCCTGGTGAGGCCGCACCTCGAATACTGTGTTCAGTTTTGGGCCCCTCACTACAAGAAGGACACTGAGGTGCTGGAGCGTGTCCAGAGAAGGGCAACGAAGCTGGTGAAGGGTCTAGAGAACAAGTCTTATGAGGAGCGTCTGAGGGAACTGGGGCTGTTTAGCCTCGAGAAGAGGAGGCTGAGGGGAGACCTCATCGCGCTCTACAACTACCTGAAAGGAGGTTGTAGCGAGGGGGGGGTTGGTCTCTTCTGCCAAGTAACAAGCGATAGGACGAGGGGAAATGGCCTCAAGTTGCGCCAGGGGAGGTTTAGATTGGACATTAGGAAAAACTTCTTTACTGAAAGAGTGGTCAGGCCTTGGAACAGGCTGCCCAGGGAAGTGGTGGAGTCGCCATCCCTGGAAGTATTTAAAAGACGTGTAGATGTGGCGCTTAGGGACATGGTTTAGTGGGCATGGTGGTGTTGGGTTAACGGTTGGACTTGATGATCTTTAGAGGTCTTTTCCAACCTTAATGATTCTATGATTCTATGATTCTATAACCCTGCACGCAGCTGCTGATGGGAGGCTGCCTCCCTAGCTAAGCTTGGGCATGGTGGGTGTAACTTTTGAATCTGTCAATCAGAAGATTTCCAGCCAACCTAGTTCCCAGACTGCTAACAGCAAGGACTCCTGTTAGGCTAAACCCTGCAGGTTTCAGAGAGCCAGCTCTGCTACAGAATGTTGTCATTCATAATGGCATTTCCCTGTGCTGAATCAGCAAAGGTAGAGAGGAAATGTATTCTAATTTTGAATTTAAGAGTTACTTCACAGTTTTCTAAGTCATCAAACAACTCTTTTGGGGATAAATAACAGCTGCCTTTTGTCCTTTTACTATAAAAGGGAAATCGATGTAATTAACATCAGCCAGTGAGATTGTGCTTTGCTGTGTAATGGGAAGGTGATGTTGAATTTGGCATTTGGTGAATGCAGTCTAAGTTTATCAGATGGTTAACCAAACTGAATACCTCTACTGGCACCGTCTTTTAGGACAGTGATACTATCAGCCTTGGGATTGAAAGCAAGAGCATTCCACTTCGCCGTTGTGTTTAACATTGATCTGTAAACTAATGTGGCCTAGAGTTGGAAAAGAGGCATTGTCATGATATTAAGGAGATAAGGGCTCTTAGCCATATTGCTTTAGTTCTGCCCTGCCACAAGATAACTTTTTAAAAAACTTCTGGCAGTCAGATGTATTCAAGGACAAGTCAACTTGTTTTAATGCAGGTGGGGGAGGGAAGAAACTAGTGTCCCTAGTGGGAAGGAGTGAGCTATCCGAAAAAAAGTGATGTAATTAATTTCTGAATCCCCCTCCAAGACTGAACTGTTATACACCTGCAGAATTTTGTGCATCCAGAGATAGGCAGAGTCCACTGACTCTCAGACTTAGCATTCTTCCTTTCCTTCCCCCCCCCACTCCATCTGTTCATACAGCACCTGTATTTCTATGCCTCACTGACTCACCATCTGTTTCTTCTATAATTTTTATCTTTCTCCTCTGCTCACAGCCCTTAAAATTCGTAATAGAGGTAGGGAGACAGCAGGGGCCTCAACATGTTCATCCTACAAAGTCTTTACACTAATGCTTTCAGTTCCTGCCTGCTGCAGCATCTCTCAAGCCTGTTCCTGCTCCTCCAGGGCAGCTTTAGACTATTTCTAGCAGCCCACCATCTGGTTCCAATAAGCAGTTAAATCTTATTTCACCCAGCTGTTGCTGCTGATGCAATTTGTACCTTTGTCCATGTGCATTCTCCGTTAGAGAATACAGTCCAGCAGCAGGATCGCTGTAGACCACTGTGACCTGATTTCTAGCTGCCAGTGACTCACTGACTTAGCTCATGGTATACCAACAAAGTAGATTTTTTTCTCAGCTGGATGTTACTATGCCTGGAGAAAAAATATTTCCCTTTCTACATTCATATTGGCCAGTTACAAAGCTTATTCTCACCCCTCATCTTTCTTTTTCAAAAGCCAAATTAAAAAAAAAAAAAGCTGCCATTCAGTGTGAAATATAATGCTGGAAATTGATCCTGTAATATATTAAAACTGCAACACATTAAGTGAAGATTTAATTGCATTTATGTCTTTCATTAAAAAACCCATAAAATACACACACATAGGCATATTAGAAATTTAATATAGAGTGCAAATTCTCATGCTTAATAGTCCAGTAATATCACTTATGCTGTACCAGTTAGACACATCACTCTATAAAATGATACGTTATCAACAAACTGGTACTTGCTTAACCTTGACTAGAGAAACCCTTGAGGTTATACTTTGCAAACATTTTTGTTCACGTAGGAAACCAGCCAAAAAATATGGAAAAGTAACCTGCTGTACAAACAAAAACCCAGTGAAGTTTTTGTCTTTTCAGCCTGTTTTTCTTTGGACTGTGTTGTCTCCTGTTTGTTTCTCTAGTACTAAAGCTGCCGCTAGCAGCTTTGTCTGCTCCTGGCTATTTTCTGTTCCTCTCCTTGTTTCACCTACACTAATACAGCACAAAAAACTGCTCTCTGATGCATGTTTCTATAAATGCTATTCAAGTAACCCCCACATTCGAGTTCTGCATTACAGTACTCCAGGAGGAAAGACAAGCTGCATAAATGGATGGTATTAAGGCCTTGAGAACCTCGGAACTCCAACTATATTTTAACACACATGATCTTAAATAAAGTCACAGCAACAGTTAATTATAGGGTGGCACTGTAAGTATCCTGGGCAGATGAAAGGTAGCTCGTGTTCCTATATCACGTATGATCTGGTATTATGAGTATTTGATTACAGCTGCTGTTGTGCCACTACTGGGAAAGTTACGGATTAGATAATTTTTAAAAGAATGATCCAGGATTCATGAAAACCAGCAGAGCTGCAGTTCATAACGGTATTGTTGTAAGGGTGAAACTATGTTAGATCACAAGGCATTTTTTTTCATAACTAAAAGTCATAGCCATTTTCTTACTGTAACCCCCCCTGTCAATCAACCGATTATCAAAATGGAAAATCTTCAAGAGTTATTATTCCAAAAGACTGAGTCTCTCTGCCATTTTTAGTTTATCATAATGCAATTCAATCTGTCACTGAATGTCACTTTGCTCATATACACTTTGCTTGTAATGCTTTCAGTGTAACAAAATATAGTCGCTCCCACCATTTCTTAATCTTCTGCTGGTATTCAGGCCATTTTAAGAAGGTGACCTCGTATCATTCTCTCAGGCATTCAGTTAATCTGGTGCAAAAGAACTTTAAATAAGTAGCTGCCGTAGTCTGTTTTATTGGAGAAGACCCGCAGCTTTGTGGAAATACAAATCCCCATGCTGGATATCTGAGACATAAACTGGAAAGATATGCGTGTACATATATATATTATTAATAAGTTTGCTTTGAGGTTTTACAGTGCCTTTCATCTAAAGCGCTAAAAGCGCAGTAGAAATATTAACCCCCACAATACCCTTTGCACAGAAGTAAACACGAAGCCCATGGAGTGCATGTGACTTGCTCAAGGTCACAGAGCCATGGCTGCATGTGCGCCTTGGCTTTAGGGCTTCGGCTCTAATAATTAAGCTACAATCCCAAACCCTCAGAAAAGAAGCAAATAAATAAATAACCGTTTTCAGTGGTCCAGTAGGACTGGCTGGAAACGAGGTGTAGTTCAGAAGACTGCAAAATAACCTCACGCAGGTGTGTAAATTTGAAACTCACTTTAATTTCGTATGGAATTATAACAGTAATGAAATGAGATTGAACTCAAATGAATAATGAGCTCTAAATTGAGAAATGGTGTGATAATACTTTCCATGGTTCAATTAGTCAGCCATCTGTAGTACTTTCTAGTAATAGTTACATTGCCTGGTTTAGAAGAGATTTAAACGCCTCTGTCTAGTTTTCAAGAACACTTACACATTATACAAGAGATATTGGGCATCGTGAGGAAAATATAACAGGAAATGTGTGTGCATTGACCCACATCCAACGGATCTAAGTTTAATAGGAAGCCAGCCTGAATATTCAAACCGTTAACTGGAAAAAGAAAATCTCGATATAACTGAACCTGCACCTTGCATTTCCTTTGTAACCAGCTACTCGAAAAACTTGTCTCAGACTTGAATACCCTTTTGCCTTCAGTCTCTGTTTCCACCGTGGAGCCCCTGTTTGGACGTTGCCTGGTGTATTCCTCCTCAGTAGGGCCAAGTCTAGAACTGTCTTCTCTCACATTGTGGAAGCATTGAAAAGCACTGACTCCTAACGTACAGCTCATCTTCAGTATGAGTCATTTTATCCTCAGTATTTTGAGTTCATAAGGATCTCATCCTTCATCTAGGAGGGTTTAACAAGCTACAGAACTGGGATATTGTTATTATACTTAGACTGGGATGATACGAAAAGATGTTTCTGTTCTGCAGAACCAGGTAACATGGGAGTTTTGAAGAAGATGGAGCAAGCTGAAGAAGGTAAAGCAAATGTGATCTGATTGTCCAAAGAAAAAATAGCTCTACCTTTAGTATTTCCTGAAACCTGATATTAATCCAGAGACGACTGGCTAATACTGAATTTATTAGAGTCTGGAAGGCAGGAATTCTTTCGCAAAAGGGAAGGTCAACCACTGAAGAAGGTTGGCTGTATGTTTTAGTTGGTGTTAGAAAGCAGTTACTGTACCATCTGGGAAAAAAGGCAGTGGAAACCCTCTTTTTTAAAAAGAAAGTTTAACATATCGAGGTTATGTCTTTCTGTATTGATAGTGATAAAAACACGGGTTAAATCTATTACTTTGTGATTCTTGCAATGCACACAGAAGTGACACATCAATCAGGATTTAAACACACCCTAATTAGTTGACAGTGCCTGTCACTGAAAGGGCACTAACCAGATGCACAATGAACGAAGTGCGTTGTCTAAATACTGTCTGTTAAAACAGTATTTATTTATATTAACATTAACCTGCCCTTGACAAACTTTCATTGTCCTCTTGCTCTGTTGCAGTTAGTAAATAATTTGCTTGTGATTACCTGTCTCTATATAGCTGAATCTTTCCACAAAGAAAAGAGAAATTGTTTTATGAACTTTTTATTTAGATAAAGAAGGTGAGTTTCCTTGTAGGAAAGCAAGGTAGTAGTGAGCCTGTTTTGTCTATGGAAGTGAGTATAAGCACCCCTGAAACTCTAATTTAATTTTTCTTGTTTTAAATTAGAATGAATGTCACACTGCTAGAGCTCCTGCAGGACCACACTCAGACCACTGAAGTACTGATGATGCTATATTATCGAATCTTAATATGGCTATAGCGTTCTCTAGCACTTAAAATGTTGTAGTTTTCATTGTGGGTGATAAACTTATACAACTTTGCATTTCGCCCGTCTTGATCCTAAGAGACATAGATACTTATAGAGCTTCATCAGTTCATAGACGTTAAAAAGTTTAGGTTACCCATTTCTTGATACAAAAACACTTGAAATATGACGTGGAAATTCAGAGAAAAAAAAAAGTCTTGATTATAAGCCTAGTAAATGTTTATAATACTAAGTAATACTTTATAATATGCATTTAGCAATAGCCATAATTTATGAAAAACAGATCATGTTCAACTACCATAAAACTTGCAAAAAACCCCCTATGTAAAAATTAAAAGTATTCTAACTACCACAGTTGTCAATAGACTGTATATATTTGTTTCTTATATACTGAGGTTAGATGAGCAATAATGTATTATCACATGTATAGCAGTGAACTTCCTTCTAGTAAAGGAGACGCTGGGAAAACCTGTTGTGTGAAATAAGGTAATACAACACACAAGATTTTATTGTCAGCGACTTTGAGACTCGACTGAGATGGTGACTAGGTGGAAGGTTTGTGATTAATATGTCTCACATTTAAATACAATTTAGTATTCCATTGCCTAAAACTGCATGTTAATTAATAATTAAAAATTACCTGCAGGATATCCACCTGTGAACATCTATGAAAATAGATGCTTTATTATGCTTTTCCCCAAAGATATTGCTACACTGATTACAAATTAGCCTCTGTCTATTATTAGATATGCACATGTAAATTTTTATTAGATATCCACATGTATCTTTCACTGATGCAGCTACAGAGTTGTATTCGAAGGCAAAACTGCAACCACTGCATAAGACACAAACAATCCATGCCTCTTCCCAAATAACTTATCTAAGTCCTGACCATAGGTTGAATTACCATTAGCTTCTGTCAGGAAACAGAAGTTAACATCTGCCCGCAGATCAGATTAAATTAAAGCCATGAATATGCGTAGATGTAGCATATGAGACTAATCAGTTAATAAAGCTTCATTCCACCATTATTATATCGCCCAGAGGCTGCAGCTGAAGGTCATAACTGGAGTTTCATTCTGTTGGTTGCCATTAAATATCCCAACTTTCCAGTGAATTTAGCACAGGAAAAAAAATATAAGCTCTGTTGGAAAATACTGCCTTTTTAAGGCAGCCATTCATTGTGGCCTTGACTTCAATTAGTTTGAATTCAGCCTGAGGGTATTTTGTTTTATATCCTGCTGCAGGCTTAGTACTGCATATAAGACCGCTGCATTAGCAGAGCTCCGACATTTGACACGTATCTGTGACTACTGGTATATATTTGATCCTTAGCACCACCATTGACTTGTGAGAGGACATACTTGGATCTATCAGTGAGAAAACAGAATATTATGTCTTTAGAATAGTATTCCAGAGGTTCATCTTGTATCAGGAATACAAAAAATAATGTCAGTCAATCACTGATCCTTCCAAAATTGTGACTAAGTTGGGTATTATTATTTCATTAGTTTGTTAATTGAAGAACATATAGTTCCAAATAGGAAAGGAAATCCTAAAGCTATATTCATTCTGGAATTAAAGGTCACCTTTATATTGCACACTAGCAAATACAATCTCAGTAAGATATAAGCGCTGATGAAGTCAGCAAGCAATTAAGGACATGACTCCTACACAACCTCTTCAGCTTACTAGTCACTTAATCATACAAGGTGCTGAGCCTTGTCACCCTGGACCTAAACCACATGCTTAATTTTAAACATGTGACTCGGTTACAGGATTCTGTGAGATTACTTGTGCATAACATTAGACACCTGTTTAAATGCTTTGCTGGATCAAAGCAGGAAT
>NW_009193104.1:9200-16500 GCF_000690835.1 Fulmarus glacialis
TGCGCATTAACTGGATTTTATCTCTTCCTCCTATTGGAAAAACTCTTTGGTGGACACTTACGTAGCGGGATGAGAAAGAGCATCTTCTGATTATGCCGAGATTCAGCTTTTCAAACCTTGCTGTATGGGCTGACATTTGATAAAGAAAGTGGTCCTGATTTATTTCTGTTCTAATTTATTTTCAGTTGCAAATTTCCAGTCCTCAGCTCTTCAGTTCCAGACAAGGGTGAGAGACAAGAAGGCAAAGCAGATCATTGCAAATACTGCTCTTCCGGAAATTATGTTGAGGTTATTGTCAAAAATAAACACCAAGTTCCTAAATGTGAATATATCCTGGGGAGAACAAAGCGTAAGTGTCACGATAAGCTGCAAATAAATGGAGTGGCTGCTTGTAAACATATGGTCTCCCTTTTATGGTTTTAGCATGCCTGATGTCTGATTTTTCAGCGTTAAGCAGATTTACACCTGGTGGACATTAAATTAGCTAGTGTTCAGAGCTGTTTTTCTCAGTGGTTGGTTTCAGTACACATACATCTTCACATTTTTCTTTGTTTTTCACAATTAGCTGACTTTTATTAAAATTTCCATTGGCCTAATTGGAGTAGAGCAGCAGTACAGACCTGCTACTATTTCTTTGCTCCCCAAGTAATTTTTTAAAATTGTACACCACAGACACTGGAGCCCTGCAGTACGTGAAGGCTGGCGGCTGGTTTCAGGAATGACTGGCAGTGCTTCCGTTGTGGGGGCTCCGATTCTGACAGCAGCGTCTCTCTGCAAGTGCTACATGGCAAAGCTGGCTGCTGGGCTTAAAAGAGAATTGCCCAATGCAAACAGGCATCTTTAGACGTATCATATTTTACAATGAAACTTCTTTTCCCTCCCTTCCCTTTTAGTCATGTCTTAGAAGGGTCTAGAATCAAAGCCAAATGGTTCCTAGAAGCAATTAAATAAAGCTCCCTGGCCTATGCACTTCCAGTATGCAAGATATCAAGTAAAATGAACAGAAAAATATTAAAAGAAGAGACCATAACAATTTAGTCCTCCAAATGAATTACATTTTAAAAAATCAGTATTGGTCTTTGCGATCACTGTGGCAATACCCGCGTAGTTCTGGAATGCTTTGTTTGTAGCTAGTAGTCATAGCCAGAGCGGGAACACCGCTGTTGGAAACTGCACAAAGGTATGGGAGACACACTCACACTGCTTTGGGTTTTCATGATGGTGTGTCCTGGTTTCGGCTGGGATAGGGTTAAATTTCTTGCTAGTGCTGTGTTTTGGATTTAGTATGAGGAGAATGTGGATACCACACTGATGTTTTCAGTTGTTGCTAAGTACCCTCCTAGTCCAAGGACAGCTCCCATGCCTACTGACTGAGCTAGGTACACGAGCTGGGAGGGAACATAATCAGGACAGCCAGCTCAGCTGGCTAATGGGGTATTCCATACCATGTGACGTCATGCTCAGTATATGAATGGTAGGCGTGATCCAGGAAGTACCGATCGCTACCTGGTTATCGGTCAGCGCGGGTGGTGAGCAATTGCATTGTGCATCAGTCATTTTGTATATTTTATCATTATCATTATTATTCTCCCTTTTCTGTTCTATTAAACTGTCTTTATCTCAACTCACGAGTTTTTCTCACTCTTACCCTTCCGATTCTCTCCCCGTCCCACTGCGGGGGGGGAGTGAGTGAGCGGCTGCGTGGTATTTGGCTGCCTGCCAGGTTAAACCACGACATGGTGGCACATAGAGGACTTAAATATTTGCTGTACTACTATAATATTTGCTGTATTACTCCATTAGAAGTTTCTGGGCCTATCTGGAAGGACCAAAGGATGCCAATATTTATACAAAGAACTGGAGAGCTGCTTCCGCCAAACAAAGTTGCAAAGTGGTGCAGAAGGAAGTCCTGGCATTGCACCGTATGTTTGCAGCGTGATGTTGCTGCCCTGATTTGATACAACCCAACAAAACCAACACAAAGCAAAGTTAGAGCAAAGTTTTACCCTACTTCTGGGGAGGCTCTTTGTGCACCACTTCATATAACTTATTTCTCTGTTGGTCTCTCATTATCATCCAGTACAGGGTGAAGAGTTTGCTGCTTCTCTCTATGGTTTGGATGGACATCAAGGCCCACGCAGAAAAAGGGGAACTAATGGTTTAAGAGAGACATTTTAAAGGTCTTTTTCTTTGATTTGTTTTGGGTATTGTTTTGATGCATTGTTTAACTGCTATTTCTGTATCTCCTTTGTTAGCCTACCTGTGTTTTAACAGCGGTTGCTACTATTCTGTCTTCAGAATATCCCTTGGTATCTTCCTACTTTCTTCTCTCCTGTGGCAAAATCCCTGACTGGAAGGAAAAATCATTAGTACAAACAGTAATAAACAGGCTCTGATTCGCAGAAGCCAAGAGTGCTTCTGATTCGCAGAAGCCAAGTGTGTGGATTGATACTTATTAAATGCACTTACAGACCTCAGAGGATATAATATGGCTTAATTAATATAGCTCCTGAAGTCATCATTTCTGCTGTCACCTTTTTTCAAATGCTAGCCATCTCTTCTTAACATTCCATTAATGCATAAACCATGCTCGTTTTCCAGTAACAAGTGGTCCTACTGGCAAGAAATATCACATTTAACCAGACACTGTGTGATTCAGGACATTTGGTAAGAGGAAAACAAGGACAAGGAAGTACGCTTAGGTCTAACTATTAAACAAAATATAAGGATATCCAAGAACTGTCTTATATAAAAAAAAAGGTCCAAGGAAAATACTCTCTGTTTGCAATACTAATTTGTATTAGATTTCTATTCATATCTTATGGATTAACATGAACAAGGGATTTTCTTTATATTTTATTTGGCTGGATTGAGTGCAAGGGTTCCAGTACTCTGGAGACGATCACTGAATGACTGGGTGACCCATTAAAGCATTCTGCTGAGATATGTCTTTGTCCTGCCAGCTGGAGGATTTTGCCAGGGTTAAGTGCCAAAATAGATCTCAATACGAAAGTTTTAACTAATTCAAGGAAATCGTTACGTAACCTCGCTGCCAAGAATAGTGTTCACGTATACTGTTACAGAGAGATGTGATGAAGCTGAATGTATTCGTATTTGCAAAGTGCTTTGAGAAGAAGGTGTTATAGAGTACAATATATTATCATGCTGATGTACTTCAGTCTTGGAACAGGGATTGGGTAGATGGTAGCAAAATACGCTAAACAGGATTTTCAATTAATAGGCACTGAAATAGTTTGATTAAATTCTATGAAAAGAACAAACGCTAAAGATAATAATTTGTCATATGCAAATATACAGTTACATGCAGCCATGCTAGTTTTATATGCATATTGGTATCACCTCCTGCAAATATTTCCTCTTCATAATCTTTACGACAAAGACAGCGGATCCATGCTTACGTGTGTTTTACATCAGCACGGGATCTTCCCCAGCGTCTCAGAGAGCAAACATTTTGCATTAAAACAAAAATCTCTCAGAATTATTTCATGACATGTTTCCCGCACCCGTTTAATCACTAAAAATGTATTATTTTTCACCCTTCTGCCAGGACGAAGTAGGAATAGTAAGGAATAGTGTTAAAGCAAGGTTCAGAGCTAATTATGCAAGACATCTGTGATTATATGTAAAGTCTGGTTGATATTGTGTCTCCATCATTTGAAGTCAAGACCAAATGCCCCACTGACCTCAGGAATACAGATCTCCCCCTTTGACTACTAAACAATTTTTATTATTATTTTATTGTACTTCCGTGTGTAAGTTCTTGCTCTGCCACAGCTACTAAAGTCACATAACAGCCAACAGCACGTTCTACTGTGACAACAAAAATGTAAAGGAGGAGGCTGTTGGTCACAAATAGTAATTATTTATTTGGCTGGCTAAACTATCACGTAAGGTAACAACAGCGCATCCTGTAAGGGATTGTTCACATAGCAACCTGCAGCCTGGTGCAACATGCCCAGTTGTTGGAACTTTGACTTTTTTATCTTGGAAAAATATTTACCTCTAGAAAACCTTAAGCTGCTTGTTCAACATTTACTCTGTACCTTTAATCAAATGGGAAGGTTTTGTATATAACCATTAAACAAACAAGTTGTGGCAAACAAGTTTATGGTATATTGGTATATAAAGGCTTTTAGCCTTTTTTAAATGTAATTTCCCTCAAGTTAATGACATGCAATTGTTTTCTATCATTTCGCCAGACTCAGACCAAACGCCTTTTGGCAAAACTGGGGAGAACGTGTTTGTTCCCTCACATTTCATTTCTTAAGAAAAAAAATATTCTTTGTATAAGGTAGTCATCGTATAGAGAACATATAAATCTTATGCTGTTACTCCATGCACACGTTTTTTTAAACTGTCATGCCAAATTAATCCGTGGTGCAATATTGTGTCACCAGTGAAGCTGTGCCACTTACTTGCTTGGACTCTTCATTTTAATTGAAAGATTTATCATTCCAAAGAGTTTCTCTGTCTTCAGTACTTAGTACATGGACCCTTGGAAATCCTGACTGTTTTGCTGTTATTGTCTCCTTTCTTTATGTAGTGTATGTTTTCCTTCTTTTTTAATCATGGTTTTCTTTATGGGAATGTGCAGAAGGTTTTCTCTTACAAGCAAAATAAAAACCCCACTGTGATTTATACTTGACTCATAGAGGTACAGTTACGCAACTTTCTTTAGCTTTGTTGTGTTTATTGCATTTAATGAAATAATTTGTTATTGATAATGAGAAATTTTGCAGGTAAATTATATCTGATTAAATGCAATAGCTCGTTCGTCCTTATTTGTATATTTAATTGCTAAAACCAAGATTCTCCTGTGTGTTGAGATCATTGCTGCATGGAGGTTTTTTTCAGTTGCAAAGATCCAGGTTTGATGAATATTTTAACTACTTTGTCTGTGACACTGTACACAGAATATCCACAAGAGGGAACTGTTTTACATAAAGAGGAGTCATTTCCTTGCTGCTAAAATTCTGCTTTCTGGAACCAAACCCTCCGGATTTATGTCAAGCTGGCATGATTGTGTCCCGGCCTATGCTATATGGTAGCAACAGAAAAAAACAGGTGTCCGTTATGTTCTGTAAATATTATTAAGTTATATTCTGTAAATATTATTCAGTTAAGTAAGTAAATTTTGAGCTCTTGTGTTGAAATATTCAATAGAAAACTATTCTGAAAACTAATCCGCGTAAGTTTTGTGTTTGCTTGGAACAGATCGCTCCAGGAAAGAGAGCTGGAAAACTTTGTTTGGTCTGAAGGCAACATGAAATGCAGTTGTTGCCACAGTAAATGAAGCATGCTTTTTCAAACTCCACTTTATAAAACCTGTACTAGAAAGCAGGCCTCTCCTTCTCCGTAAAGGAGCAAGCTCAAGTGGTACTTAACTTGAGTGATACTCATTTAAGTATCGTTTGTATCTCTATCTACAAATCGGTGAACAAAATACAAAGTTACCTACTTTATATATGCTTTGTCTTAAGCAGATAATCCCTATTAAGCAAACTTTTCACTGGTAATGTAAGGCTCAGCAGCTGATATCAGTGAGTGTACCTTTGTAGGTGAGTTTCATCATAAATATTTGTCGAACTGAGACCTGTTTGTATAAATAAGAGGAGTTCTGTTTATACAGGTAACAGGAAAGGTTTTCCCCTGCATGTGCAGTGTGAAATTTATAATCTAGAACTCCTAATGTATGTGTTGGTTGGTTTATGAATAGTTTTTGAGAAGCAGAACTTAAAATCAGCTTTTTACAAGTGATCACAATAAATCTCCTACCCCTGTCCAAATCTGTGTGTAAATGTTGTGTAAATACGTTCAAATTATTTTAAAGCACAGCCTATATACTTTAGTGCACTTGGTTTGCTTTAGTTTGAATTTTTCTTTATGATCATCCTTTGTATTTGTGGGTACAGTATCATGGGGATGCTATTTTTAAGTGCCTAATGGTCCCATTTGTATGTGGAGTGCTCATGAAACCAATGTCTGTAGCACTCCGCTGCAACAGTACCCAGGGTGAAATAAATACTTTTAAACTCATACCTTCTGAATGTATAAAATGAGAAAACTAAGACTGTCAGACTGCAGCCTCTCTGTCAAATCTTCTGGGCCCTCTCAAACAACAGCGAGAGAAGACGTATGCCACATTCATGGCTTCAGAGACCCAGCCCTTGTTATCTACCAGACCAGAATACAGAAGAAACTCCACCGTGCAAAAGCCTTCCCTGGGATACGCTGTGCTACTGCTGTTCATTGCTCAGGTCTTTCAAGGTGCTTGTGGTTTCCATTAGCTGCAAGAGCATCTCTAAGTACCTGGCACTTCTGAAGATCAGACATCGAGTGGCTGCGTTACGATGCTCCTGCCCTTGCTCCACTCCTGGTGTTGGCTGATGGATAAAAGGATGCGTAGGTATGCGTGCAGCTGTGAAAAGGGTACTCCTTGAACACCAACCCAGAAACGCAGAGCAAATGACCATCAGGACCAGGTTTTGAGCCCAGGTCCCAAGGTGTGTGATCCCATCACGACAACACCTTCTGGCCCAGGTGGCTTTCTAGCTGTGGGGAGGGTTGGTAATGAAAGACGTGGGAGGGGGTAGCAGCTGCGGCAGCGCAGTGGCGGCTGTGACCTGCGGTTTCTTTTCAACCTGACTTGTTTTCTGCATCTAGCAATCCTCCACTTAGTTCCTTCTTACAACAGCCTCCTGGGAACGGGCTGCTGCAGGTGCACTATGTAACTGACAGTTCTCCTCCGGGATACAGTAATGTAGTATTTTCTCACTTGTATATACCTCCATATTATTGTCTAATGCTTTCTCTATTCAGAGGCCTCTGCTAATCCCTCCTTGAAAAAGGAAGCCTTCTCTTGAAGGAACAGACTGGAGGAACAGACTGGAGTGGGACATCATGATAAACTCACAAAGTTAGGGAAATGGTGATGTTATTGCACAAACAAGTGGAGGTGAGAGGGTTAGAGAGCGCCCTAAAAAGCTTGGGAGAACTCATAAAATCTCATTACCAACATGTAAGTAGAAAACAAAAATAAACAAACCCACAGCAGATGCAGAAACAGGAACTACTACTGGTAAAGGTTAAGAGATTACTATTTCATAATGGTGGCTCTGTGCATGTGTAGTGACTAGATCAGATGGGGAAATGTCACGCACACATAGGCTGTTGTATTTTACCCTTGGAAAGATGTCAAGAGGATCTGCATAACGCTTTGTGCAGACAACCGGGTGAGCAGACCATGTGCCAAATGGAAATTTTCATTTATATATAAATA
>NW_009193105.1:0-7087 GCF_000690835.1 Fulmarus glacialis
GGTGTTTGGCTGCCTGCCGGGTTAAACCCAACACCTTCCATCCTCTCTCTAATCACAGAGTTATAATTAAGGATGGGGAACCTGTGGACAAACTCATCTAAATTTCAATCCCATATAAGATTTACAGGTTGAAGTAATAACTTGATCAGACATAAATCCAGCTGGCATTTTAAAATTCATGCTCATTCACATCTCAAAATTAATTGGAAAGATTTTTTTATCAGCCAACACCTGAAGGCAAAGCTCTTTGTTTTTAAGTATTAGTGGAAACTGTGAAACCTGTACTATCTGTATTAGGACAACCATAGTGATACCAGCATAACACGAAGACCCAGACCCAGGAGTATTGTAGTTAAAAATTAAAAAAATAAAAGAAATTCTACACTTCCAAGTATCTGAAACTCCTCTGCTAATTTGGTCAAATGGCACAAGTCTGAGTGTCTTTGATGCCTTTATTTTAATTGCACGGAGTTAATGAAGCAGGTTGCCATATGCTTTGTCTTTTTTTTGTGAATGGAGAGAAGGACAGCTAGTTTGGAACCAGTATTGTGTGATCACACAACTATGTAAAGAGAAGAGCAGAATTAAGATGCACAACTCACTTCCAGTCCTAAACAGTCCTAGTTATTTTATGAGGAGTCTAATTTGATTTTCAACTGTCATGTTCCAATTTACATTCACTGGCACTCTTCAGATTAGTTCTGTTTCTGCTACAGCCTACAGCACGTCTTGGAACCAGTCATCACTTCTGCCCTCAGCCTCTCTTGTCTCCAATACTTGCTCTTTGGCCTTTTTTCTGTGCGGAGATGTATTCTCACCTGGTCAGGTGGCATTTCCAGATTGCTAGTGAAGCTGTCAGGAGGAGAAATAGTGTTCCATCCTCAAACTCCCACTGTTGGATACTCTGGTATAAAATAACTGGATTCTGTTGTTTGGATTTTTTGGATGATGTTTACACCTTTCTCTCTGGCCCATCACTCATGTTCTCATGCCTGCGCCTTTCTTGACTCATCTCTCTCCACAACTCTCTTATGTGCCAAATAAAAAAAAAAATTAAGCATGTTTTCATTCTCTTCCTTTTGTAACTTTTCTGAAATTCTCCACCATTGTTCAGGCTTGCCATCTTTGAAAGGACAATCAACTCCAATATCTCTTTTCCTTCAGCTTGTCACCAGATGCTATTGCCCTTTTTTTTTTTTTTTTTCCCCACCCACTTTCATCTCTGTTTCTTGGACAAATCTTTCTCTTCTCTTTTCTTGAGGAGCCTAACATCCTTTTTAGCAAAATTTCTTAACAAAATAAGTCTCTATGATTGTGTAGCCTGCCTGTTGCTCTGTCAGCATTTTCTCTTTGTACACCAGTCTGCTAGTTTTCTCTTACTCTTCAAAGTCTTCCTTTAAAGTCACTTCTTCCATTAGGCTGACATGTTTTAACTGGCCACAGAAATAAGTGCCTTAGAAAGGCTCATTAATAAGTACTCAAACACTTTCTGAACATAAGACGTACAAAGTGCTGGATTTGGATTATATTTCCAGTTTATATGAAGTATAGTGCAATCAATCTATCATGGCCTTGTGGAAAGAAGGGAATGTTACTGACCTGAAGGAATGGCTATAATGGAATAGGGAGTGTATAACAATGGCACAAGGAGTGTATAGCAGTTTGGACATGTCTGTCTGATTTCCCTTTCAGAGCAAAAAATAAGTCCCAAAGAAATTAAGCCTCTGCTTGGTGAGAGCTGTGAATATACAAATTGTTTACAGTATCAGCTTGCTTGAACTGGTATGCAGCATTTTGAGTCTAGTAGCTTCAGGCAACAATTTTTAGAGACAAGCAAATTGATATGAAAAAAATAGGATAGTGCTAGAGCAGGGTTATATAAAATATTTATAAATGTTTTACATGCACATTCCTGCAGAGGCAGGATGAAAAAGGTGAAACAGGTTAACTACACTATATCTGCCTTCAAGACTTCTGAATTGAGAGTTATAATTCACTGCCCTCTTTAAATCCAAGCCTCAAGGTTGGATGAGCTTTCCTCCCATAACTGATCTCCCCATTCAATTCAGAGTATGCCTTTCATGGCTGATGACCCAAGACCATTCTCCAATACATTGCATGCTGCAGGTTCTGCACAGATATTACCTAGACTGCACACCTGGGACCTGCAAGAACTTTTCTAGCACAGCTAATAAGTGGATCTTTTATCCTTACTGCGGCTAGTTGTTACAGAGAACAGAATCAGGTACTCTATCTTAAATAGACAGGATGGGTTACTACAGCTGGCTGATGCGAATGCATTAGCGTTGTTCTGCTGCAGTTAGGAATTTCTCAGAGTGCACAGTAACCCAAGGTAACAGCAGGCAGGGTTATCTGCACACAACCACCGAGGGCAGAGCTGTTTCCTTGTTTTTAATGTCATTATAAAATTAATAGAAAGGGCTGCACAGCCTAACCTGCTGTGTATATTTACCATGAGGGCTAGGCTTTCTGATTAGTTAATACAGTCTAGCTTGCATGTGTTTCCACTTGAATTGGAACAGGAAGACTTCTATTATGCTGTCAAAGTATTAGTTTTACAAAATATTCCCTTCTGGTTTTAATTGGTCTCCTTCACCGTGCACATACTATCAATTTAGCCTGTTTGTATTCCACCTACTGTTATGTGAAATTGTTTCATGGATGGAGTGAATTCCCAATAAAATATGCATGAAATTAACTGCCCTCTTTCTCTCATTAAAAGTAGAAGCACTTATAGCAAATGATTCTCCATATAGTAAGTTTATTTAAAAAAAAAAATACCCAACCTAATTTTATTAGAAGCCTCCATTTCCTCTACAATTTTTGTAAAACTGGCATACAAGTATATGAATAAATAGCTTGCTGTCTGTGTATTCATTCATATGACTACTCACTCTGTCATGTTGATTTGATTTACTAATTGCAATCATTTCACTGTTTCTTTTCCACAATAAAGTGCACTTCAGAAAGAGACTGTCAACTGCATCTTTTGTGGTCCTTTCAATAAGGAGTGATAGCAGGATAGCCAAACCTGGACAATCTGCAGAGAAACAGTTTCTCACTCCACTTTGCTCCAAATTTATGTTAACATATTTGAAACATTTCAAAAGCTGAAATATTGTCTCAAACTTCTAATTCTTGTGGCAGGCTAAGCTTTACATTTAGATTACAAAGTAGGTGGGAGTTTGGGGAAATCAAGCCATTCAGATGGTAAGAGCTAGCTAGAGTGATAGCATGCACAGGTGGTCACAGTGGCTTCAGAAGGGGACTCACTGTAAAAGCCCTGCTCCTTCAGTAATGTCCATACCCCACACAAAGAAGGCAAAAAGGCCCCATTGGAATGGCCTGTGCCAGGCATGACTTGAACCGTGGCTATTCCCTAACTGTGCCTGCATATCAAATGGGGCCCTTGGTAGACAAGCAAAGTGCAAGAGGTGATGTCCGCCTGATGAGATCCTGAAGGAGCCTGAGACATACTTCTGTTCTTGGCTCTGCCCTTAATATTACTAATTGTACTATCACAAAGCCTAGGAGACTTGTTTTTTGCTCTAGAGTCCCTTGAGCAAGACATTGCCCAGGCATAGATCACAAATATGTCATCCCTAAGGAATGCATAACACAAATAGAAGAGTGGATGAGCAGACCTAGAGCAATGGGGAGCATAAGTGGTTGGCGTGTTTTACCATTTGTTAGTGGTTTGGAACAGAAGTTTTTATGGCATTTGGTTCTGTGGAGCCGCAACTCCGTCATATATTTGAGCATATGGGACTCAGTAGGCACTGCTGTCAAATGATGATCCTTTCAGAATTTAAATAGGTGACACTAGAAAGATGGCGAACAACAAAGTATTTATTAATTGAACCAGACAAGTGAAGTTATTTGTTTTATGAAATGTTCACTACTATCAAGCTTTAAAATACAAGTTTCCCCAATGTTTTTAGGGCTAAAAATATGTCTACAGGTGTGCCAATAATATGGTGTAGAACAAAAGCTCTAACACCTCACAGAAATTCATTAACATAGATGTTTCTTGGAAGCTGACATTAAGCTTTCACAAACAACCTCAGACCTGTTAGTGGGAAAAATGTTAGCTGTTTGTTTTTATTTTAATGGGAAGAAGACAGCAGAGAGTTTCATTTGCAAGAACTTGCTTTTTCGGAACAGACAGTCCGTCCTTTGCTCCTAGCACTGCTCAGTGGCCTGCTGCAGCATCAGATATTCATGTTGGGATTTTCATGCACTTTTGGTAGAATAAAAGACTAGACTGGAAATGATCAAGTCCTGTATGGTGCCAAGTGCTCCTTTACAAAAGCTTGCCACTGTCATGTTAGGTTAAAGTCAACAGGAGGTAAAAACAGTAAAACAGATGTGTTTTGAGGCCTAATCATGAAATCTTGAGCCTGAAACAGTTAAGTCAAATTTCCAGCTTTGAGACTGATTCAGCCCCTGCACTCTGGTGAACAAATTTCACTGGTGTGTTGCATCCTATCCATGAGCGACAAGCCTGACTGAGTTAAACTGAATGGAGTCTCTTTGTGTTGCCAGAGCAACACAAAAGTCAGGATGAAGACCATGACCCAACATTTTGGTTTTGATTCCCCTCTATAAAATGTACAAATTAGCACCCGCTTCAGCAGATGCTGCTGAGTTTATTAACTAGTGTGCGCATTCAAAGTGCTGAAGAGAAGCAGAGGTTTTATGCTTGTTATCAATTTTTTATTATTACAGAGAAATATTTAAATAATAAACTTGCATATTAAATGGGAATTGAACACAGTGTCACAGCAATCAGCAAATGGCACCAGTTCCCAAATCGTTATCTTAGCCTGTGAACCAAAACTCACCCACTGGAGTTCCTCATAGTTGAGTTAAGGTAATTATTTGTAGCTCTCCCTTGGTACAGAAGTTCTAGGAGCAATATCAGAGCTTTCCTTCCTTTTTGGTCTCAGGTTCAAAGTCCTGAAACAGAATTTTCCTTTGGCAACAAGGCGTCTGCATCGTACTGAGGTTCATAGGAAAGGGGACTGCCCTGAATTTAAGTAAGTGTCATGATGGCTGGACTGATGTATGTATGTGAAATAAGAGTCCATTACAATATAGTGTGACACTGCCATACCACACTGGCTTCACTGGCCAGCTAACCAGTAATCCTAACACTCCAGTCTTAGTGAGGAGGATTTTTAATGTAAGAAGAGACATTCTATCTGACCTGAAAGAGCAAGCAATAATATTGCATTGCTAGTTTTCTGTAAGCAATGGTGAAATGGTGAAGCCTCAAACCTGCAAGGAGATGTTATGTCCGTAGCTGATATGATCCTGTGTACTCTTAATGATGTCAGTACTCAAAGTTATTTTGGGTAACTAATGTTAGGCATGGCTGTTACTTTTCAATTACCTATTTTCAGCTATATTGTGTGTAGCCTTATTAAGCTTGTGTGCATTTTGGGCTTGTCTGTTGTTCGGCATCTTTATTTTATCACATGATATCACATCTATTTCTGTGATGTAACATTGCAGTTAACATTTGTTACTCAAGTGAACCTGTTAATAAAAAACGAGATTGTTTAAAAAATGATTAATTATTAGTATGGGCAGCAAAATAAAATAAATTGGCTGCAGGAAGTGCTCTCTGTGAAAGAAAATTAGTTTGGTGCCTCTCCATTAACTGGTTTTCACAGCCAGTGGACGGCTAAGTGCCCATTTGTCCTTGGAAATAAGTGTGACAAAAGAGGTTGGAACACAGCAATTCTTTGAGGCAGTTTTTGTCTAATAAGAATGCCTAATGAGAAAAAATCAGCAAATGAATCCATTTGAGATGGTTATTAGCAATGAGAAGCAACATGGCACTCTATAAAAATGTGTCAGTCAGAAATCTCAACTTCATGAAACTAGTTACTTGTGACTTTTTCTAGAAGATCAATGACTAGGTCCCATCTTCAGGGACCTAGTTCTTCTAACCCCACCCGCTTCTTTTTTCTTTTGCAGTAAGTCTGCCTTAGACAAAAGAGACCCTAAAACAGGACAGATGAATTACAGAGTTATGAAATTTGCCTTCCACATGAAACTGTACAGCTTTGTTAAATGAAAATAAGCCTGTAAATGACAAAAAAAGGATGACATTGGTGTTGTGTCTTTTTCTCTCATTGTATAAATATGGCTGAGTTCTGTGGGATAGGGCTGTGTGTATACATATATATATAGGAAATGTGTATGTAAGAAAGATTCATCAAATGGTTTGTGTTGCACAGAATTTCTGGTAGGAGATCTGATTTTCTTGGTTAGTTGCTTGATTATTCCCTGGTTCACAGACATGAGCATTCCTGTCACAGACCTTCAATTAACATCTCCGTATGAATCTGTTGTTACATCTTCACATGAACAAAGGAAGAAAGATAAACACATCAGCTGAAAGTAGCAAAAGTACATGACCAGTTTATGGAAAATGCAAGATGAAAACACGAAGGAAAACAATACACAGACAGGTTACATAATTTGCCAAAGTGCTTCCAGCTACCAGCAGCTACACAGGATCACTGTGTTGTATTGCTCCACATCAGACCTCTTCTACTTCTTCTTTTCAGCAATTGTAGTTAACTCTCTTTTGTCTCCTTGTTTACTTTATTTTCTGACTTAATTGTTTTTTGCCTCATGTTTTAAGTCATGCTATAGTTTCTAATATTCCTTTCACTCTGTCCATATTTTGTTTCCTCCATTATGAAATTTTCAATACAGCTAAGATGTATTTCTTAATGTTAAATATTTTTCAGAGAGGAAAATGATTTATATAGGCCATTGTCCATTTTTTCACAAGTAGCTTTTCAAAATACCTTTTAAATAGCCATCTATCTTACATAATTGCTCCTGCTTCATTTAAACTTTGTGTCTGTAGCTGAATAAGTAGAGATTTGAATACAAAAGATCACCAGAACAGAAGAAAGAGATGTAGCAACTTTGGTAAACAAAAGAAAATATTTGAAGGCTAAGTGAGGTTTTTAAATGTTCTAACAAAGTTATATTTTTATGATCTAGGGAATGTGTTTACAAAAATGAGAGACCTAAATACAGA
>NW_009193106.1:0-1607 GCF_000690835.1 Fulmarus glacialis
GCAGCTACGCAATGCACCAGGGTCCAGTGTTGCCAGAATGGCTGTTCTGTATTTTAAGTACTGCTTCTTGCCTTGCAGGGAACAGGCTGTCATTTGTTTAAAACTTCAGACCAGCACACATTGTGTGAACGACTTGTTTCTTCTCTGTCCAGCCAGAATGCAGTTAGTATCTACATTCCAACTCATCCCTTGCCGCAGAAGTCAGACAGGTAGGACACACTTTGGCATTATCATCTATGTTTTTTTCCTTTGTAAAGTGCTAGATTTTGTGATTTCTTTAAAGCTGTAACATTCCCAGAATTATTCCCACTTGAAGTCTTATCTTACATTGTCAAAAGTAGTTCCTTTAGCTTTTTGTATTTATACATAACTCCACATTATTCCCTGGCACAAATGCTTATTATAGTCTTATATTAATATTTCAGTACTGGAAAGCACTACACAGTACTGCAGCAGTTCCTAGCTTGTTCTGGTGATTCAACATGTTATATTGGTTGAGGTTTATCCCTCTTGTTCACATTTACTTCTACCAATCTTTTCATCAATCTTCATTTCATTTACAACAGGAACATTCTGTCTTAATATTGGCTGTTCTGTCTAACAAAGAATGTAAGGAACTGCAATATCCAAACACATTATTTGTTTTGCTTTAGAACCGATTGTTCGTAACTTCTTCCATAAAAAAAGCTCTGCCTGATCTTTAGTTTTGCTCAATAAAAAGCCACTGTCTAGAGTTCATGGCCTTCACCTGCCTTGATCAAAGGAGGCAGCACCTCAGTCCTTGCATAAGTTCCTCCATGAGGACTCAGAGCCATCCAGATGCCTTTGGGGCTCCAGCCTTTTTTTAATGGGGCAACTTGCCTTTAAATCCAACTTGCCAAAGTGAGAATGGGACCAGCAAATAGAGCCTCTGTGTATTGCACCCATTTAGAAAGAGGACTCCCCAAGGCAGAAACATTTTTGCTGTGCCAGGACAGACAATGTACTCATCCTGCCTTTGTCCTGATCCTCTTCTCTTGCCAGTATGGGAATTAAATTTGTGTTATTCCCTACTCAGTAATGTAATAGGACACAGTGGAGAAATACTGGAGATGGGATAATTAAAACTCTACTGCTATCCCAGGGTTAAAGAGAAATAAAACATTTTACTTGAAAATGCCTCAAACTTAAGTAACTGCAGAATTGAATTGTAACAACCAAAAGCACTACTTCTGCTGTGTATGCAAAGGAATCTGCGTTCTTTATTCTCTAGACATTGACATGGTTACAAAGACTAATTACAGAAGAAAGTGACTGAGAGATTCACATTTTGTGCAGCCCTCAGGTCACTTTGCTGCCTCATGACATCCTCACTCTTCCTCTTCTATCTTCTTGCCATGGAACTCCCGGCTCTTCACTCGGAGCTTGTTGACCTGCGACTCTGCAATGTCAGCCCGCTCCTCGGCTTCCTCCAGCTCGTGCTGGATCTTGCGGAACTTGGAGAGATTGACATTGGACAGCTCCTCCTGTGCGGGGAGAGGGAGTTGGTGGTGAGGAGTCCCGGGCAGGGATTTCACTCCTCCTGTGCCTCGGCCTTGTGGGGCTGCGGTTCTTCCTTGGGGGAAGAC
>NW_009193107.1:0-7707 GCF_000690835.1 Fulmarus glacialis
GGGTCTGCGGGGCTCACCGCTGCAGGAGTGGGCAGCCTGCGGCTTTGCGTCCTGATTGCGTCCTGACGTGAAAAACTCCTCACAAAATCCCATGTGTTTCTCTGAAGACAGCTGAATGTTTATTATTTCCCTAAGGAAAAGTAAAGCTGTATGAAAACTGGAGCACTTTCCCTTATGTCCCTTGTTAAGATTCACCATTTTCCAAAGGGACAATTTTCCTGCCCTTCCACTGGGCCCCACCATCACAGTGTTTACAGTATGTTTGGGCTAATCTGCATGTCAGTGGGAAACACACTTTCCATTCACTTGTTCCCCAATATTTGATTTCTTAAACCCACACTTCACTTATATTTATACTGTAAAAGATATAACATATAGCACGTAACACAGCAGAACTCTGACTCCTTGTTACCTTAGGCACATCGTAGTTAAGCACGCAGCAGACTTGGATGCAGAGCAATAAAGACATCAGTTTGTTTAAAATGGAGCACTAACTTTAGCATACCTGTTACAAAGTTCACTTGCTCACCGAGTAAAACGTCAGTGCTCTCTGTCACTGAGTAGAAAATGGCCTAATACAGCCAAAGCCAAATTTGCAGCATAAATTAATTTACATTTCAGTTGTTAGCTTCTGTGGAATTCAATAACAGAAGAAAAATAAACCCAAAGAGATTATACTACACATGCTAATAAACTTCAAAAAAAATCAGTGGCATTAGGGAAATGACAGTCCTTACCTTGCTCCCAGCAGTAATCTTTCTTTATCACATCCGTGCCTCGCCACAGACGGAGGATTGCATATGAATTTATGGAACGAAAGGAAAGATGCTTCCACTCACCCACTGCTATCTTTTAGCCCATCCAGAGCATCACTAAGGGCGTACTTCTGGGAAGTGGTTTACAGTTGCTAAGCTCGTCATAATCCTCGAAGGTCACAGGTAAACCTCTGCTTTTCAGGTTGCATTTTTACAGAAAGTGCTAGGGTGCGGCTGCGATGTGGCTCTGCTCTGTCTCCCACAGGCTGGTACCCCAGGGGCTTTCCCTGGTGTCAGCTGGCTGCACTTGGGGCAGCACTGGCGGGAGCAGCATGGAACATAGCCTGCTGCAGCCTGTTGATGTTCTGGGAGAGAAGACCTGTCACACAAACTTTGAGGACAATTTTTACCTTTTCCTTTTGCAGAACTATATTAGAGAATTAATGCATATAAAGTAATGCACTTCAAATTCCCCACATAAGATTAGCTCCTTCTATGGACACATTTTTTTTTTTTTTAACAAGACAGTCTTGTTCCTCTGTTAGCTTAGTCCATTTTATAAATGCCTCTTAGCTGATTAGGAAAAAAATGCCTTTGTGCCCTCAAAGGGAGTTAATCAAGAACAGTTGAAGCAAGTTATTTTACGCTGGCTGGCTTCAGGAGTTGGCCTTCATCTGCTGGGATTTTCAGCCCGAGTAGGACTACAGGTCAGTGTATCTTGCATTTCTTTTTCTTACATCCTGTAATAATTGTGTAGTAAACCAGTTTTTTTCTAGAGTTGCATTTGCCTGTGGATAATCCTATTTTAAACCAAGCCTCTTTCTCATGAACTCAAGTACAGCTTTGTATGGCAATAGATCCCATTTCAGAAAAATTGGTCTGCTTCCCTCAAGGCAAATGTTTGCAGAGAAGTATGTTGCTCAGATATGACCTGCCTATTACTGCTTCAACCTGTTAAGATTGGGATGTAAGTGCATGTGAAAATAAGGAGTCTTTTGTGACTGCCTTCCCAGCTCACCTTGACAGCTTCTCTCTGGTCCGTCTGATCTGGGCTGGGCCCAGATGTGCCTGACTGCTTGCACTGAGGACTGGTCACCTGGTGTCATCTCAGTCTTTCCTGAATTTTATGGATAAACCGAGTGACAAACTATAGTTGGACAAATTGACCAAACATGCTTTTAGATACGGAGAGGTGGGCCACTGAGTATGTGAAGGGGCAGGATTTCACTTGTGCTTAGCCAGCTGGGTTAACTGATATACAGGATAGTTCAGTTAGCAGAGCAGCAGAGAATGAAGTGGGGCAAGAGCCCAGCCAAGAACAAAGATTCCCCCGAGGTCCCAGAAGCGTTACCCATGAGCGATGTGAATTATGTAATCCGTGACAGTCCTGCTAGTTTTGCTGAATGTACGACACCTGCATATGGCATAAAAATGTGTTTTCACAGAAAACCTAAGTTAGTGATGCAGGTAGATGACGTCACAATTTGTGAGCAGAAAAGTGGGTCTCTTATTTAAGGCATGGGATATGGTTTTGATGCTTGCCTTTAAGAATACTCTTCTGAATATTCCAACCTGCAAAATACTGTTGAATGTTAAAATGCAGCAGCTGAATGTCTAATTCAAAAGAGAAAATTTAGAATGAGAAAAAGGAACCATATTAGCCACGCAAAATACAAATGGAAAACACATGCACAAATAGTGCACCCCAGAAATCAGTCAACAAAATATCCCAATATCTCTGGCCACTGGACTTTGCTCACTGTATCATTATAACTTCTTGCAACTATCTACTATAGATCTTTCTAGCTTTTAAGTATTAAAAAAATGTGTTTTGAAGAAAAAGTGGTAGTGCTTTGGTTGTTCAAACACTTTAACTCCCACTGTACGCCAGAGTTAGAGAAGCCCACGAAATAAAATTATCGCTGTTACAGAACAGCATGGATCAAGTTACTGATTTTCATCCAGTTGATGGGAATGCCTGAAAAACTGAGATGTCGAGTCTGTTTTTCAGGGCAGTTTTTTCTAATTCCCCACAAGATGAAAACCTGCCATTTTCTCTGTACAAAATCTGCCCATTTACATGTGTTGCACCCAGAAGAGTTAACTCTTTCCAGGATTAAATGTTTTCTCACTTCCAAAGAACACAGCAAAACATCTGAGGCAAAAGCACAAGAACTGTTACTCTCTGTGGCATACAGACACTTCCAGTTTCAAAAGCAGAGTAAATTTCCCCAACAGAGCCCTTGGGGCTCTTGAACTGATTTACTAAACAACCAGGCCCTTGCCTTGCAAAAAGCCCTCACCAGTAGTGTGCTGTGCGGTGCTGTGCTTGTCTGAAGGCATTTACCTGTGAGTCACATCTCAGGTAACGGTCAGTAGTTTCTGCCAATATTTCTAATCAGGCTGTAGAGCAATTAGTTCCTCCGTCCATGAGCAGTGCAACTTTACACTGAGCATTGCGCACCGTGGAAGTCACAGGCAGGCTCCTCAGCTGTATCAGCCCACAGTATTGTTTGCTGTTTCTATTTCTCCTTCTGGAGAAACCCCTGTTCTGGAGAATCTCATTTACAGCTAGCAAGGTAACTTGAGAATAAAAAAAGGACCATGAACCAGCATGAAGAAACTCACTGAGTAAGAGTGCAGATTAGTCTAATGAGCTAAGTTTTTACATCCCAGCTGTGTCAGGCATTGAATGTTTATATTAAAAAAATTGCTGTACAAAACCTGAAAAGAGGCACCATTTTTAAGGAGGTAATTCCCACTCTCACAAGGGAAGTGCTCTCAGGTGTGTGGGGTGGGGGATGGAGGGAATGCTGGATTTGCCCCAGTGCTGTTGAGGAGCCAGAAGTGTCCTACCTGTTGGGCTCAGCGCCAGGATCCTGGTACTGGTAGGATCTGTAGCACGAATCGCTGTGTCTGACCTGTGGGTAAGCTCAGGGAGAAGTGCAGAGAATTAAATATTTAGCGTGATTCTTCTCACCTTGTCTTTTCCCAGTTACATGCGTGAGGTGTAGGAGTGAACTCTTTGTGTAGATGCAAAGAGAAGCCTATGCTTTGCTTTGTAGAAGGCTCATCCCGACTGCAAGCAGACAGAACAGCGATACCAGGAGCCAGGGGTGGGCAGTGGGATTGATCAGAGGCAAGAGAAGAGTCAGGGATCACTGGGGCTGTTTAGCCTGTGGGAGGGAGAAGTATCTTTACCTTTTGCATAAGTTCAGATTCAGTGAAATTAAAGGCAAGAAATTTGAGGAAAATTGAACCCATGAACTCAGTGCCATCGGAAGATCCTGGGGCCGAGGATGTTTCAGGAGTCAAAGGAAGATCTGAAAGGTGCGTGGATAACCAGGACATCCAGAACACAAGAGGAGATACAGACCTCATCCCGGACCATATACCAGACTGTCTGCTGGGAGCTGGGAAGAGGCTTCACTGTGGGACAGTGGTGGGGGCCTTCCCCGTACTGGCTGTGGTGGCCGGTGTTGAAGGGAGCAACCGCGGATCCCACCTGACCTGGTAATTTTTATCTATCTATGGCAAACACCTCAAAACTCAATAGTAAGGCAAATTATTTGTGGAGTTAAGGAAAAATTCATGTTAGTTATCTTCTTCAGTTACAAAGCACCCCTGTCTGCAACAGATGATATAAAGGAACTTGTGATTAACCATCCCAGAGCCCTTCCCTGCCCAGGGAGCTGTGGGACTGCCTTTTCTGCTGGTTCTTTCATCCTCTTTTTTTTTTTTTTTTTCCCCTCTTCGCCCTAGGTTTCTAGGTTCTTGTTTATACACAGGTTTCCTGTGTCTTTGATTTGATGCATGAATAATATACTTGATGGGATGTATGTGTGTATGTTCTCTTTCCTCAGAGGCTGTATCTTGCCCTGATTTGTGTCATTTCCTGGGCAAATATCTCAGTGTTATGGATAGCTTAGAAATTGACTGTGGAAGTTGCAAAGTAATTGTAGCAAGTAAATGAAATACAGCAAGTAAGAGAAAATAAGCATTTCTCTATAGGTTTTCAGTCACAGGAACACCATAGTTTTAGTGATGAAATACGCAGCAAGAAGCAGAAAATTGCAGGTCTAGTGTTAACAGAATTTTGAAAATAAAAAGAAATCCTTATAATGAACATACAGAATAAAATGATAGTATCAGTTTGTGTAAGAACAAATACTTATTTTAGAATATAAATTTGGGAAGATTTTCACAATTATGTCTTATGTTTTGTACATAAAGTCACTTGCACACCTAAATACAGATCAAGTCTTTAAAGAAAAAAAAAATTATTGTACGTAGTCTGAAAATATTCAGTGAAAAAACCTTAAAAAATAAACACACTTGAATGGTGCCAGAATGTTCCAATCCAAGTCACTTGATTTTAAGCTGCAACATTTTGTCTGTTGTTTTCATGTTGTTTTTCTTTCTAATTTTCTGATGTATTGATTACTGTTAGCTCACAGTAAACTAAAGCTGAATGTGAGCATGTGTATAAAAAGTTTTGTCTCTCTACATAGGCTGCAAAGTAAATACTTTTTTTTTGCCTAATCAGATCAACTGCAAAGCATTCTTACTGCAGTGATAATTCAAAAATAGGTTCTTTTCATGGAAGCAAAGTATAGCACTGCCATAGTGTAATTTCACTTATCTTTGTTGGACTTCTGTATTCTGCTTTTGACTTTTTAAAGTACTTCAGTGTATGATGATATTTATATTCTATGAAAAAATTCAAGGCTTCAAATAACTAATTTTCATTCTTTAAATCATAAGAGCAATTTCTGGTATAATACAGATCATTAAAAAGGGCTAGTAGTCAGGAATTTGCTACAAATCCAGTCCATACTAATTGTATTGAGTGTGATTTAAGGAACATAAGTCCTATTATTAGCATGTTTAATAAGAAGAGCCTCGGGATTCTTCCTGTGCATGACCATCAAATCTATTTGCACTTAAGATTTTACTTTCAAGTCTAATACACATTTCAAAAGAATTTGTATTTACTGATCTTCATAGTCAGCTGCACTCAGTTTTAAGTTTAACTTGTATGATGCATTTTAAAACAAGAAAGTGACAAGAATCTTGTTAGATCAAATGCAGACTAAATGCTCCTAAATTAGACAATTCCCCTAAATTATTAGGGATAGCAAGTGTCGAACTCTTGCTCTCTTACCGTTCTCCAAACTTAGACGACAGAGGCTGATTTCAGCATGTAATAGGAATGCATATGGGAAAATTAATTCAAAAAGCCTACAAAACCGGATGTGCAATTTTGACACCTAGTCATCCAAGAGCAAGAATTCTTAATATAAAATTAGGGCAGTAACTCAAGGGATTTTGTCACAATTTCTTGTCATGCTGATACTCCAAACAGGAACACTCACACTGCATGGTACAGAAAAAACGCTTTTTAAATAACCCTTCTTTCTTTTAACTTTTCATCACTAGTCAGCTGTGATTGTGTGCTTCTACCTATATGACTCATCTTAAATTACACTGCATTTACTCAGAGAAGATTTTAAGCTACGAGATGATGAATTTGATTAAACTTGCGTTTTCTAAAGTACTATACAAACAAAAAACACTTTGAGAAGAGCAGTAATAATTAAAAAGAAAAATAATGAAACTAAATATGCTATCTTCCCTTCAAAATAATTTTTTTCTCTTTTCACTCATCTCTTTAAGATACATTCAAATGTAATTTGAATTAAAGCAGATTCTGTGGTAGATTACTTTCCGTTTGCTAGTAAAGAGTAAACTTCAGTAGGTAATATATTTTTAAAATTTTATCTCTTTATCAATGCTGTAGTTTAGCAGATAAATTAGCATTCTGATTAGACAATTTTCAGAGCATTCAGTTTCTAAAATCTCAGCATTCTAAAAAATCTAGATAGCATATTTAATTTCTAAAAATAAAAAGAATCTCATGTATTAATTTATCCGGGGGAGCAATAATATAGACATAGTTTCAGCCCTAAAGATTTTTACAGCTGCATTTTTCATTATGCTTTAGTTTCTCAAACAAGGTATATAAAGTGTCTATTTTGTCTCTGTCTTCAATCTGAATTTCATATTCATTCCTATTGAATCAGATTCTTCACAGTCTATAATAAGCTGATTCTTTGTTAATTTTAACATGAGTGAACTTAACTTTTCAGTGTACAAAGGAGCTTATGATAAGTAGTTGTGAAGTTGAATAGAAAACCCAGGGAGCAATATTTATGAAGAAATGTGGCCAAATGCATTGAAAGTGCAGAATATTTAGGACATTGCTAACAAGTAAATCCTTTTCTATTCTCTGGTTAGCTACAGCAGCTTGTGATTTTTCAGTTTACAGGTACAGTATCAGTAGCATAGCATTTATTTTGTGACAAAGGAATATAAGTTGCCTTGGAGATTTTTAATTAACTCTTCTCCTGTAGCTCTGCCTGCTTATCATTTCAGTAGTTATTTAAGCTTCCCATCAGATTTTGGATATTGTTCTTCAGAAATGTCTTCTTAATCTCCCCAAATTAGCATTTCAGCAAAACAATGTTTCCATAATGCACCATTCATTCCACTTTTTTTTAAAGGTACAGTTAGTATTTACAACCATTAATTCAGCCTTGAAAAGCAGAGGAATCCTAAAGAGGGGAACCTGTATGAATTCTGCAACTAAGCCAAATGAATATTCTTATGCTGAACAAGAGACGTCATGGTGATTACTTTCCTACCTTTAATCAGACTAAGATACTTCTTAATCACTTTTTATGATTTGTTCTTGTCAATAAACTAAGGTGATTAGATAATTTTTTGAGGAACTGGGATTACTCAGACTAATTTATTTAATGCAGTATTGTTAATTTAGCAAGTAAATTTACCTTGCACAATCTACTTAACTTGCTCATTGCTGTTTTGGAATGGCTAATTCTCTCAATCAAGTGAGTAAAGATATATATTTTTTTATTTATATATATAAAAA
>NW_009193108.1:0-6603 GCF_000690835.1 Fulmarus glacialis
GCCCTCACTACAAGAAGGACATTGAGGAGTGTCTCCAAAGAAGAACAACGAAGCTGGTGAAGGAAATCTCCTCATCATGTCATTGCAGCTGCTGCTTAAATTTGAGCAATTACAATCCAGTTTAAAAAAAAATGCTAAGCGGGAATACAGCAGAAGCTCCATTAAGAAAAGTATCTAAGGTCAGAAACTTTGACTTCTGCTTTTAGTCTTCTCTCAATGGAAAAAGACATAATGCTTCAGCAAAAGCAGAGACATACGCTCCCCTTTGGGGAAGAAAAAAACTGGGTGACATGGATGGAAACAGTGTAGAAAGTTCTCTCATATAGACTAACATGAATTAGAACAGCCTGGTGTATCAGCAGCAATGTGGTCCCAACATTATTCAAAGCTGAAATTAGTGGTGTTTAAATTTCTTTTTCTAAATCTAAATTTTGACTTTATTAAGCGTACGTTTTTAAAAACTGCTTTTGATTCCACTAATTTTATACTCTTCTGTGACAGGGCATATTTTGTCATAAGTACACTATTTCAAAGTAGCATTTTATTAGAAAAATCTATATTCCTCGGTGTTCTGAATATCATATATTACCCATTTAGCCAAGTATCAAAAGTATTTATATTTGTTCATATAAGCTTCTACTGTGTGGAATGTATCTTGTACTTGACCGAAGCTAAGGCTTAAAAAAACCCAGAGCAAACCAGATAGGTTTAACAGCCAACTTCTAATGATTTTAAGGAAACCTTCAAGGCCAGCATCAGCTATGGACCTACTGTAACACTGAACACACTCCTGGTCCTCGTTAAGCAGCGAACAAATAATAATACAGCTATCAGTGCTATCTGTCATGACTAATGGTTCTCTCTAGGACAACAAATTATTGTATAATTCATATTATGCTCCCGAGTATCCCATTCATCAGGTCCTGGGCAGCTCCAGTGCTGAGTGCTGTGTCAATCTATTGTTCTCTCTGCTCCAACGTGGCATGTTATCTGAGGTCATAGTTGTGTCTGCAATGTAGCTAATTAGCTTCATCTGTAAGTTATTGCTTGAAGTAATTTTTCACAAGAATCGGTGCCATCTATACATAGCATTTGCTTTTGATGTGGAGATAATTCCCCAAACTCAAAAAGGCTCCAAGGAGCATGTAATATGCATACTTTGCTCAATGAGAATCACCTTGTTGGATTTGACTTTTGCACCCATTGCCCTACTGCTGGGGATTTACAGAAGTAAAAAAAAAAAAAGCCAACTTGTAGAGAACTTACTGTTGGTGAATTAATACTTCTTCAGCCATCCTACATCCCCACAAAGAGGAAGTTGTATGTGGATTTTTTCCTTTCCATTTCATAAATCCTAAGAGGTTGTCAGTTGCTTTGCAGTAAAGTAACTTTTACGTGTGGTTCTTCAAGTGAAGAGAATTACACTTCCTGTGAGAGCAAGTTCATTATCTTGAGCCAGTTGCTAGGAAACCTCCCTGTTAATCTGTCCATTCATTTGCTGAGTTTTTATCTCTAAACCAAGGTGGTTCATTCAGTATCCAACCTTTTCTTTTGAAGGCTTTGCACAAGAACAGTCTATAATCTGCCTGCATTTGAAATGGAGCTCACAGTTACACTGTAGAGCACTTTTTTAACATCTAGTAAGTCTCTTGTTTACTTCCCCCTACCTCTTCCATGGAAGAATTAACGTTGGTTTGGTTATTACACAGTTTATCACATATGTTCAAACTACAGAATCATATGTGAAAAATATATATGAAACCTAGGAACTTTAAATCATTCTCTTGTCATTATATCAATCCTAGTTTTCACTAATGCTGCTCGTTTTCCACATTGATCGTCATACTTTCCTTCCACACTCCAACTGCAGTTCTGTGAACGTAGCTCTGATTTATCTTGGAAAGAGGGATAAAAAGGCAAGGAAGTTAAAAATACCGGGTAGTCAATAGAGATGGTGTGGCAACTCACAGCTCTCAGCTTCTGCGCTGCAAAGTTCTGGGGTCTAGAAAGGCTGCCTATTATTGTACCGAGGATTCAGGTTGGGAATTCAACCTGGACAACATGCAGTGAAAATTGTCTCTCTGCTTGGGAAGAATATGGCTAAAAAGGGTAGTGAGACTATTATAAATGATCATGACTCAACAAAAGCTGAAATCAATGGGAAAAAAGAGTGACTGCCATTGCAGGAAAACTTTTATGATGAAAGCCTAAGGGGTGTTTGAGTCATTTCCTTACTATGCCTACAAGGGTTTACTGGGGCTTGCTGGCTGTCATCTAAATCTGTTGACAGTGAGAGGTGAAGATGTTTTCCTACAAAGTGGTTTCTATACAGAAGAGAATGCTTTTTGTAAAAGCATTGAAAATACCTTGAAAAGTACCTAAACATTTTGTAAGGTCATATTCTGTAAAAACTGAGAACAGTAAAACATGGTCTATAATGAAATGGGACTGACATTTGATCCTAAACAAGAATGACCTGTGTTGTTATTCAGCTTAAATGATTATTTAAAATATTTGGACGTTTTTACAGATAACACACAAATTAGGTGAATTCCTGACTCATACATGATTTGATTTAGCAAAATAGCCTTTATTAATGAAATTCAGTCAGATTAAATTGAAAAATGATTTGAATCTTTATTGTTTTACATATTTGATTAGCAATGAAGTTTATTTTTGGTGAATTTATCTGAACCAAACTAATAACCTCATGGCAATGTTAGCTTTGTACCATCAACAGTAAGTGAAAAATAGCAATACAATAAAGTTCTTTTAAATTATGCTGTCAATTTATATGTGCATTATGATGGATTGTTGGCTTCAAGCCAACTTCTGTTCATAATACATTTAGGACAATTTAAGTGCCATTTCATGCAAATTCTCAGGTTTGCACATATCAACCACTTGCCTGTTTACTGCTTATGATGTTTACAAACTGCAAATATTTAATCTGTTAAAAAGCAGCAGATTTCTCTGTTGATATAGTGATAACAGAAAATTATATTCTGAGTTCTGTCTTTTAATCATTTAAGCACATTTGGAACAAAGAAGATGAAATTATTGTTATTGGTTTTGTTGTGATTAATGGTATGTGGTAATATATTAATGGGAGTATAGTAGTATCCAGGCTGATGCAGGTTGACTGAGGGATACCTGATAGTACACAGGTTGCATTTTCCCCATCTATAAGAAGTAAAAAAGATGGTTTTCAAGGTTTTCAGGTTTGTGGATCCATAAGAATTATTCAAGGGAGGTGTGGACCCTTCCAGTGGCAGTATTTTTGAGCAGTTTGCATGAAGAAAGCAAGAATAACGAAAAGAGTTGTTTTGGGTGAGCACTGGTGGTTGGCAGCAGATGCCAGAGAGTGTTGGGGTGTTGGGAGTGGATAGGGAGAACTTTAAAGTGCAGCTTGAATTGCTGCAAATGAGTTTGATTCATTTTATTGAGAGAAGGCAGAGGAAGAGATGAAGTTGAATGAGTATCAGATGTCAGGTAGTATGTCATGTACTGGGGTAGTTTTGTGAAATCTGGGGATTAAAGAAAACATAGGAAAAGTATTGAAAATGGGAAGGAATGAGAAAAAAGATGGGATATGAAATGGCAAGCTTCAGGACAGAGAGGCCCACTACACTCATGTCGCTAAATTAATGGTCTGTATCTGAGTTGTTATTACCAGGAGAAAAAAGGAAGAAAAGACCGAACAACATGGAGTACCTGTGCTCCTGTTTAAAGATGAAGAAAGAGGGAAAAAGAGAGCATTGAGCTACACATATGATTTGAGTGGAAGGGCGGTGATAGTGGTGGATGAAGATAACAGAAATGAAAGCAAAACCCATCTGGGACAAGTGTGCCATTTTGAGAAGACACCAAAACAGGAAGCATGAAGAGCAGACATGTGGTTGGGATTTCATTAGTGTGCTGCATGAAGAATGTTGTGACAGCCTTACATGAACAGAGATTTATTAGCAGGGTCCATAGATGATGGCACACATCAACTCTAGCAAAGCAAGCTACCTAGGTGAGAAATAAAAAAGGCAATGAGGAGAGAGAGAGAAAAGGAAAATGGAAAACTCTTCCCGATGGCCAGCCAGAAAGAGAGTTCTCCTCTTGAGGCTCTCTCCAGTGCAGTAGATAGCGATGAGGAAGATGGTGATGAGGATTTTTTTTTTTGCCTTTTTTTCCCCTAGTGTTGTAACCTTCTCTTTGGGACCTACTCAAACTTCTTATATGTTAATGTTGATTGGAATATGTTAATTAAGAGCAGTTGTTGCACAGTGATTGATTGTTAAGCTTCTGAACACGTATATTGTTGGATAATATTTATTAAGTATTTACATGACCATTATCTACTTTGCTGCACACTGTAGTTCGGTTTACCAAACAAGAGACAAAGAAAGGGGGCAGGAAAGAGGGGTGAGTTTCAGGCCCGTGGGAGCTTCTTCCCATGAGACCCCACCATAGCAACACGATTGGGGTTTGCAAGTGCAAGGCCATGAGAACAAAACCAAGAGATCAGCAGTGCAAAGGAGAAATACTGCCAGGAAGGCTCTGGAAAGCACTGCCACAACAGCTCAGGAGAAAGGTTGCAGAGCTGCAAGTGAAAAATAGAGAGCAGAGCTGCAAACGGAAGGCCTTAGTGTTGGGAAGGCTGATATTCATCAGGTGTTCAAACAATCGGCTGTGCTGTTATAACCCAGATTAAGACTGTGCCAAGCAGTTAAGTGATCCATCAGCTGCAAGTAAACAGGGGAAAGAATGGACTCTGATGAAATATCTCTCATTTACCCCAAGATTTTTCTCTTTAGAATGTTTCTTGTAGAAAAGGAAGGTACAGAACACCTTAATAGAATAAACCAGTGTAAAAATCATATGTATTTCACGACTTTTTTAGTACAATCTTTTTTTTATAGTAATTGGTATTCAGGAATGTTAAGAGACGTTTTCCAAAATGCTCAGTTACCTCCCTCCTCCAAAGTAAAATTAAATAGAGGAGATGTTACTTATCACTCTCCCTTACTCTCTATTCATAGCCAAAGGCACAAGCACTTGGGCACACCAGTTTATGTACTTGTTTGATTCTAGGAAGTGTTCGGAGAGTCCTATTCTAACGCAGCGTGCAGGTATGTCTACAAATCCAATCAGTTCACTGGGACTGTTTATATCCTGGAAGCAACACATAGTAAAGTGCATTATTAGACTGTGGTCTTCACTGTGTTCAGATTTTGGTTTGTAGTTACTAGTCGTAAAACACACATTTCAAAGTTTTTTAACCAGAAATCCTTATTCCATTTTGTACCCTCACTAGTTTACAAGAAACTTGTGTTACCAAAAGAAAAGATAAATTTTTTATTTTGAAACTGCTTCTGATCACTCAAGTATTTAACTGCTGTAGCGTGACAAATGGGCAAAACCTGGTAATGAGCATAGGGCTGAAATATCTGGAGATTTGAGTTGACAGTAATGGCTGTGTTCATCCTCTTCCATCAGCACGAAAATATTGCAACACACAGTGAAACAAGTTGATAGCAAAGAGGTTGATATAGCAGCATTACCCTGAGCAGAAATTCTCTGTGCATAGAGCACAGTTCTACAAGACTTTTGACAACTATTGCTGTTTTCCTCAGTGTGGGGAGGGAGGGAGGGTGTTACACAAGACCTCTATTTAATTAGCCTTGTTTGGTTTTTATGTCCAATAAAGAGGAAAGACATTATTATTAACAGCCTGCTGTTTTAATTGATTCCATGTGGTGTAGAACTTAGTGCTGCCTATTTAGAAAATGCTTCGGAAATTTTATCCTTAACTTCTAAAATATTATTAAAGTACTACAACAAAATAAGGAGAGACTGAAAATGTACGGAAAGGTGCAAAGTTGTGCTCTTTCACAGATTCTAGGTTACCAGATTGAAGTCTCCAGTGCTAGACAGTAGTTAATGTATTGTCCGGTCTGTATCTACTGGCCTTTTCTAAGTGAAACAGTAGATTTCAATTCACTTCCATGTGAACAAATGACCACTGTAAAATATAAAATGACAAGTTGTGCTTATTGCTTCCCATGGTGGCAGTTTTAGTTAAGATCAAAGACCAAGAAGATATTGAGACTAAATCACTTTCCTGAGTCTGAAAGGTACTCATGCAGGTCAAGGTGAGGGACACTGAGAGCAACGCTGCTGCTTACCAGTCTGTGGATAACCACAATAAATCATTTTGCTTGGCTGCCATAAAAACAGTATCGGCTTTCAAACACAGAGTTGGAATGACAACAGCTGGATGAAAATCTACTTGCAAAATCAGATCTTTAGCTAGAAAAGGGATACCTCCAGGACAAAATTAAGGTCAATGGAGATATAGAAAAGGAAATTCTGAACAGAATTTTGAAAAGTACTTCTGGATTTGGCACAAAGGACAGAAAATCAAAGTTACCCTAATAAAAGCAATCAGGTCTGTGCTCAAGTGCTCACTGCTGTTGTTAGAAGGAAATCTTGGCAATTCAGACTTCCATGCAAAATTGTTTCTATTAATTACACAGATTACCCCTCACAGACCCTAAAATGATATCCAGTCTTTTGGTAGACAAAGTAAAACTTTTCTAACTGTCCTGGTTT
>NW_009193109.1:0-18044 GCF_000690835.1 Fulmarus glacialis
AAAGACTGAGGCAAAGACGGCATTAAGTAGTTCAGCTTTTTCCTCATCCTTGGTGACAACGTTCCCCCCCACATCCAATAAAGGATGGAGGTTCTCCTTGGCTCTCTTTTTGTCGTTAATATACTTGTAAAAACAGTTTTTGCTGTCTCTCACAACAGTGGCCAGGTTGACTTCTAGCTGGGCTTTTGCCTTTCTAATTTCCATTCTGCACGACCTAACGAGATCCCTGTACTCTTCCTGAGTTGCCTGCCCCTTCTTCCACAAGTGATAAACCCTTTTCCTGAGTCCCAGCAAAAGCTCCCCGTTCAGCCAGGCCGGTTGTCTTCCTCACCCATTCTTCTTACAGCACATGGGGCTAACCTGCTCCTGTGCCTTTAAGATTTCCTTAATGCTTGGTAGCTTAGTACAAAAATGATAGGAGAGAGCTTTTCTGTTTTTTTAGCATTGCTTTGAAATGCTGTAATGTGTTTTACAACGGAACTGAGGGCTGGTTGCTGATAATTCTCAGTGTGAGGCACTTATGTCTCATTCCTGATAAACCCTGCAAGGCACTGAAGAACTGATTGACCTGGAAAGAGCTAGATTAGAGAGCGGGGGGTAGTCTTTCCTCTCTGTGAAGTGGGTTGGAAATTATTTCTCCAGGGTGCCTGTAGGAACTATGTGGAAGCAGGGACTGGCACTGCCTATATAGAGTCGTGATTGTGTGTTGGGAGGCAGACCGCTAGGAAGAAGAGGGAAGAAGAAGAAAAATGGGGGGGGAGAGGGGGAAGGGCCTTATCTCTGGGGTGCACGGGTTAATAGGACTATGAGGCAGCACTAGGGAGAGTGCAGTAATGTTGCTATCAAGATACTACTTATGAAATAAACCAAAGCTGAGATTTTTTTTAATTTTTAAACACTCAGGTTTGTTCTATATTTAGGCAAAGAAAGTGTATTTTTGCAGCTGCTTAAAGACCTTGGCTTTCATCTTGTATCATAGTCTCTAAAGGACAACATTGGCAAGTTCTGTAGTTTCTGGGTTTTATTGTTTTTAAGCGTTCTTGGAAGAAAGAAGTATGGATTACTGCTTAGCTTCCTCATGCTTGATGAACGCTGGGAATCACTTATACAGAATGTTCAAAAATTAGTGTCTTTTCTTGGGTAGAAATGTGTCTGTGACAGAATGAGATGGGGACAAACTAGGAAAGCTTTTAAAGACTTCCGGGCATTTATAGACCTAGACACAATGCTGAATATTCTTTTGTATGTGATTTCTTGCTCTGTGTGGAAGGTAACAGGTTCAATATTCCATAGCATATCTTTTGTATGAAGTGTGATTAAGCACTTTACAATGTTGACCAGCTGCTCTGGATCAGAATAATTGTAACAGAAAAGGTTTTATAGAGTAAAAGGTAGTTATTGAACCAGCCTGATAACATGTACAAAATAATCTGCAAGCAGTGAAACATAGATTTACTGTTAAAGAGAACCAAGGCATGAAGTGATGTTAAAACTGAACTCAATGTTTGTCTCTTTATTTTCTTCTTCTTTTAATCTGAAATAAATAAGTATTCCGGATTGTTCTCAACATCATTTTCTTTTTCTAAAATACAGGCCTTTTCTGCTTGACTTTGTGTGGCCTGATTAATTTTACCTTCTAAAATTATTTTTGTCTCTTTTATGGTACAGCTGCATGTTTTGACTGCTGCATGTATCATATGGAACTTCTCTGTGATTCTTGCATCCCCCTCTGCTCTTTGTTGAGATCCTGATACAGGGGTGTAAAAATAATTTTAAGGCAGTTTAATGCCTGTGCTTATACTGGGGCTGCATTCATTCTGGGAACAAAAAGCCAGAGTACCCAAAAGGGAGGAAACAGTCTGCTGGTTTGTTCTTGAGCAATGCACAGAAATTGGATTGAAGGTGATACTATAGAAGAGTTGTTGTGTAACATTACGCAAAGTATATTCCAATTCAGCATCCTTAAGGGATGGAGGAGGGTTTGGAGGTAGCATTAAATGTAAAATAAATGGTCGTCATATCTTACAGAAAAAACTTAGGACATTCCTAAAGATTCAGAAAGACCAGAAAAGTACCTGATATGAAATAGTTATGCATAAACACCTCCAGTATTTTTATGAAAAGTTGCAACTATATCCAAGGCTCAGTGAATTAGATTAAGTATAGGTCACTGTTAGGGCCACCAGCTGCAAAATAGAGACAGCTGAAAAATGACCTAGTGATTGTATGAACATCCTTCCATATGTTTCTGATTTATAATCAGAAGTTTTTAAAGCTGAAGACATTACCTTGTTCCTTGCATTTCTGGAAGAGAAACAGACTCCTTGTATCAGTTACTGTGTTATAAATGAATCAAGCACATTTTATAAATGATGCACAATAGTAAACAGGAATCAAACTATGGTTAACAATACCGAATGGTAACTGGAGTAATAGTACTGTCTACTATTTACCCAAATCCCTCTGTTGAACATATGTTCTCTTGAACTTTCCCTATATATCATCAGTTATATCCTGAATCAAAAGCCAACAATTTATTAAAATTGCTTAGAATTCCTTCCTGAATTGACATTACTTCTTTATAATGATATCATCATTTGTTGAGAGCCGTTACTATGTCTACAGGGACACTAGAGTCAGAGCTCCAAGACTCATTGGCCTTGTATGTATTTTACTTCTATGTTCCTGTTATCTGTTCCTTATTTATTCATAGCATCTACTTTACTCTCTGTATTTATGGCTGATCTTCATATTTATCTTATTTTTTCCTTGTGTTGTGCTTTGTAATAGGGGAAGGTCAGTTTATTTTTTTTCTCTGTATATGATGAATTTATGCAATGAATTTACAAAATTAAGGCATTATTTTCCTCTTAATTAGGTTGTTAGAAATGCAAATTTTGGACAAAATAATATAAATCATTCTATGATAAATGTGTGTATTTGTGGAGTTCTATAACTTCCAATAGTGTGTACACAATTTGGTAGCCGAAAAGTTCATACTCTTGCAGTAGTATTGGAAAATGATTGTGAAATCTCTTTTTGGTGTATAGTTTTTTTGTTAAAAAAATAGTATGTTCTCGTTTCGTGTTTTTCAGATAGGAAATTCCTATGCTTATTGCTTGCAATGATCAAGTTGGGAAACAAAGAAGGAAATTGATTCATATTGTAACAGTGGAATGTGAATATGTTAAAAGAAGTCAGAAAACTTGAAATGTAAACCATCTGTTTTCTATAAAGGAGTTTCTTTCCTAGTCTATGTAACTTTTATTATCAGAACACTGAAGTAAATATCTCAAAAAGTAAGCCTTATAAGCATTAAATACTAACAACAACAACAAATGGGAAAAGGCAAAATATATTCCCACTGTTTTGAGGCTAAAGGAAGAAATGTAGACAGTTGGATTAAACTACTATTATTTCTCTTTCTTTATTTTGATTTTTACAATAGCCTCTTGTAGTATAGGTTTTGTGGAAGAAATCTGTTTGTCAGTTTTGTTGTAGTTTTGAGAGCTTTAATTTTGTGGATTAAAGTTTATTCATAACTGAATGTTTTTCAGAAATCTGTGAGGCTTTTCCCCTATAGGTTTACATGGGTATGAAAATGTCCTACAGTGCTCTAACCCAACCTTGCTAATTATTATGCACGCTGGATAATGCTGATAATATTTAGCTTAGAGTTCAAGAAGGTTCCATCCTTGTTTACACAGGTAAGACTTGGAAAACATGTTTTTTTAGAATAGTTCATCCAAAGCTGAGAGTAGAACTGAGATTTCATTTTTCTCAGTTGCTGTGTTTCTGGTTATGTTTCTGTTAGTGTTTTAATTAGGATCAGGAGTGTATTTTTGAAGTGAATCTCCTGATAACCCCAACTTACTGCACCTTGATTCACATCACAGTGCTCTTAGAAGTATGTGGACTATTCTTTTTGGATGTAACAAACCAGAAGATGTATGTATTCAGGGGTGCACCTGCTATGCTGCAGCTGCTAATGGATTTTGATTAGTGGCTAGGACTAGTCTGAAGTAAAGTTCCTCTCCCTCAAAAAACAGAGTGTGGGTCTCATGGCCTCATCACAGGTATTTTGCTCTACTGATCCACCCTAGTGTTTCACCTTACTTGCTAATGCAGACACAGTGTTGTAAATCAGATCAGGCTTTGTTTCTGTATTTACTGACTCTGCTGTAAATAAAGTAATTAGACTGTTTGGTACTTGTTAGTTTTTGCTGTAACTGATAAAATAAGTAGCATTTTAATACATGTTTAGTTCTTAGTTTATGAATCTATTTCCTGCTTAAAAAGACTATATAATATTCTGAAAATAAATATCAGAGCAAACATGAAGCAAATACGTTTTGATACCAAAATCTCTGTGGTTATGTAGTGGTATAATTTGGTTTATACAGAGCTCCACCCTTACACGGCTAGTCTGGTTTGTGTACCTGAATCAGTATGGATGTCTGTCTGTGAACAGAACACTCCAACGTGGAGCATTGTAGACGTGCTGTTCCCAAATTTAATGAGCTAGAATATGCCTTGGCATATAACCATAGTTGGTAGTGCTTAAAAAGAAGTTTAAAATTCAACTATATCAAGGCAATAAGCATTTACTAGTAGTGAAGAGCAAAACCAGCATGTTACCATAGTTCCAGGGTAGTGAGAACATAGAACTGGGTGTGGAATTCAAAATAAAGGTTAGTGTACAATATCCTGTCTTCAACAATGGCCATAAGCAGATGCTTTGGGAAGATTGAGAGTAGGACAAGCATGTATGATTCTTGTCTCATCCTGTCTTCAAATATTCTTCCATCCTCCAGCTATTCTCGGCTCAGCACTTTTGTACCTACTGTGCTTTGTCTGTTTAACAACCTATAATGGATCTCTTCCAAGAAATGCAATTACTTATCCAGTCTTCCCTTGAAACCACATATAAAATTGCTGCTGCATCCACTGTGTTTTCAGGCATGCAGTTTAATGGGCTGACTACTCACTGCTTACAAACTTCTGTTTGTCTAGTTTGTGCCTGGTACATACTAGCTTCATTTGATGGCTCCTTGCTCCTCTACTGGAGCAGTTGATCCCTGGACCCATACTGTCTATGCAACTCATAATTTTGTGAGTGTCTCCTTTATCTCTCCTTAGCCATCTCTTTTCTGAACTGGTGAGTTCTAGCCTGTTCCATGTTGCTTACCTTTGGTGACCTTAATACCTTTCTCTGATCTTTTTCTAATTATGCCATATGTAGAGATTATAGCTACTTGAAGGGCTTGGAAATCAATAGTGTGTTTAATGTCTGGGTGAGCCACGGATTTATAGTGGCATCATAATGTCTCTTGTTTTCTATTTCTCTCTAGTTACTCTCTACATTTGAGTTTCCTTTTTACTGCTACTGGGTACTAAGGCAGTGTTTTCATTGAACCACCTATTATTACTTCCAAGTCTTGCTCCTGAGTGATGGTGTTGAGGTCATGCTTCGTTAGTTTTTATGTGAAGCTAGTATCTTTTCCATGGATATCACTTTTCGTTTAACAATGTTGAATTTCATTGGCTATTTTAGCATCCTGAGGCCCTTTTGCAGTCATTCTTTGTAGGCACTTAGCAATCTTTGTTGTCATCTCACTTTTGTGATTTGTCAATCTTTTGCAAGTATGTTAAATTGAATAAATTCCAGTGCAGGCCCTTGGCAAAACTCCCACCAGTGGGCTCCCTCCACAGCAACAACCATTTATTCTTATGCTGTTTCTTATATTTTATTTTATTTTTGTCCGTGCTGTCACCTCTTAATCTGTGACAGCTTAATTTCCTTAAAAACCTTTCAGAAATTTTTGTAGGCTGTTTGGACCAGGATTTCCCTTTTTCACATCCTTCATGATTTCTTCAGAGAACTCGAAGAGATTTGCAAGGCTTTCGCAGAAGCCATGCCCAATTTTACCAGAGCAAATTGTATTTATCTAGGTATCCATTAATTCTGTACTTTATTATAATTTCTCATTTCTCTAATACAGACATAAAGCTAGCACCCTAAAATCTCTTTTAAAGAATAGCATTGTATTTCCCACAGATAAGATATGGTAATATTAATTGAATTAAAAGTGAGTTATGATGTTTCTGCTTGTAATACAATTCTCATGTTCCATCTGAGTGAGTTTAATGTAAGAAGACAGCTCTAAAGTTTTCAATAATTGTCAGTTTGAATTATATTTAAACTTTAAGGAATGTATACAACTAGTTCCTACAAAGTCAATATCAATTCTACTTTAAAGCTAAGCTTTGCTTCATAAGTGTTTTTAAAAAGCAGAAAGTTTGTGATAAAAGATATAATACTCGTAATATATTTGAATAGTCTTTCTAAAGCTGAGCAAGCCTTTCAAAAAAGCCTGTATTAATTTAGATTTTGTGTACTATTCACTTATACTTAAAATCTGAAATAGATGAGAAGTTATACAGGTTCCCTAAGGTTAATATGCTACATGTTTATATTAATAAAACTATAAAGTTATAGATATTTATCTTTAAATTTATGTGTCTCTAATGTACATACATTTTTGATAAGATTATTTAAATAAAGTAATGAATACATACATATATTCCTCCTTCATGAAGCCAGAGGTACGTGAGGTCGATAAATGAGGAAGATAAATTCGGCTGCACTGTAAATTTGTGGGGCGACCATAAAATATTTTGCCATGAATATTATATCAGAAAGTAGATAAGAAAACAGGGAAGGAGAGAAAGAATAGTTTTCTTGAGTTAGTTGACCTCAGACCCACAACTTAATAATGATATAATAAATTTTCTATCCACAAATTTTTACAACCAATTGTTCTTAAAGACTATATATGTTCTTAAAGGTTATATTCATGGGCTTATGAGGAATTTCTTTCCATTAAAAAAAGGTATCATTAAATGTTTTCATTTTGTTAATATTTTAGTTGTTATGTCAGAAACCAAAATATACTAAGATGGGCTTCAAAAAATAACTGAAATTGTAAAAGAAAAAACCAAACCTGTCTGAAACTTCTTAGAAATTCTAATACAAATTTGCTCGCATAATTTTATATAGCCTTTTTTGTTTTCCACACTTAAAGTATAATGTAAAATTGGTAGTATGATGTATGCTTTTATTTCTCGCATTCGTCTGTTTTTCTTGTTGAAAATGGTGATTCTTCCTCACTGCTAACAAACATTTATCAGGAAAAAAGTGCTGAAAAATAAAGAACCTAATAAAACAAAAGCGGTAAAGTGCCCTATAGTATTATCTTACCCTGTAGCTATTTGGATCTGTTTCTAGGCATAAGACATGATAAAAAACTTTGCATAGCTCAAACAGCATATAGTACTTTTCGATTGATTGCTTAAAGCAATTTTTGTTCTACTTTGAAGCAGAATATAGCTAATTGGTATTAGCTATGCAGAGGGATAGTTTAAATTAATAACTTAAAAAAACTGGAATGCTACTATTTGTACCTGTTCTACTTGATGAACAATTCTAATAAAGATTGTATTACATTTTTAGATGCCTTCTGAAATAATATGGACTAAAGCACAGGTAAAATGTAGATACTAATGGTTCAGTTGTATTAATGCATATCCTTTTCCCTGGATCCTAAGCCCTTTGACGAAAGGTCGTTTATTGCCTATATTGCTAATCAGCTAAAATCTCCTTTGAAAGAGTTGAGATAGTTGAGGTACAAGCTGAGAAGTAAATATTATAATAAACCTTGGCAGGACACTGCAAACATAATATGAGGAAGATTTGAAACTCAAAGTTCGTGATTTTCCTGTCCGATTAGAAATTGGAAGAAGAAACATCTGTATTTCTGGAAGATGTGGAGGAACCTTGTGGAAGTATTTTTGTGATCTTATCCTCCTATTCTTTTCTCTAATGTGTCTATTTTCTACTGCTGTCAGTAGAATGTCTACTGCTGTCAGGATGTATAGCTGGACAGATTTTTGGCCTTATCCACTTGTTCCTATTGAGCATGACATTGATTTGTATTGTAGTCATTTTGCAAGTTGGATTACTTTAGAACGTAGAGGCTTTCTCAGGTCAATTTTCTTCAGCTTAGGCTGCCCACCCAAGGATGGGTGGACATCATCAACCCAGGTTATATATCAGACTGCTATCTAATGCTGAGCTGAGTGCTCTTTGCTCCTAGTGATGTTTTTTACTACAGCAATAATAGGACATTTACCTACACTAAAATCCTATCTCCACTTTATAGATGTATCTTAAATGTCCCAAACTATCCAACTGTTCTAAAATGGATATTAATACCCCACAACTAAGGAAAAGTTTCCATGTATACTCATTGGCAATAATTACTTCACTGAAAGTAAGGATGGAAGTAGTTGTCTTCTGCTTCACGATCTTCTTCAGTTTCATGATCATGTGTTTCGTGATCGTCTTCTGCTTCATCGTATTCTTCTGCTGTTAAAAATCGTCGAAACACTGGTATTCTTAGCTGAGTTGACTTGTTGACATTAACATTTTGTTCACCATAATAAATGGCTTGAATGTGAGGGAAGCAAAAGAATGCATAGTGGCTTATTGGAATCGTAAGCTTATTTTGGTCCACCCGTATATAGGTTAATTGGTTGGTGTTCAACGGATCAATAGATGGACACATCAAAGTAACATTTATGACTGTAAGAGAGAGAAAAATATTAATTAACATACAGAAAATAGTTATATTTAAGACCTATTGTGAAAGTGAAACTTACGTTTTGAAATTTAAAATGGAAAATATTTTTGCGGTGCACGGTATTAATATAATTCTTCCCTGCGTTTCAAATCAGTTTTGTAAATGACAGTGATAACAATTTTGGGGTTTGCAAAGTATAAGGTTGTAGGTTAAAGAAAAAAATAAATATGACTACCACTACAATTTGTAATTACTATTTTATGTGATGGAATATTTTCATAATTCCTTTTCCCTGTATGTTTTTATTAATTACTTGATCAGAAGCAATTTTCAAAAAGGTTTTAGCTTGTTACATGAAAAACTGGTATTAACTTTTACAAAACGTTGCAAATTAGGGGTAAGGTGCAAAAATAAAATCTTTTCTGATTTCACCGGTTTGGTCTCAGCTAACCAAGGATGTGTTTACACTGCATCTTGAAGAAGATGGGATGATATTCTTCCTGCATTGTAAGCTGATCAAAAGCTACATAGCTGCATTTGCTCCTGAGAAGTACAGTGTGTATGAATTCTGGGTGAGTGCCACATTAACTGGTTAGTTCAGAACACTAATGGCTAAAGCTCACCTCTCTCCAAAGGTCATTAGAGTACCTCTTGAACAGCATGCAAATCTGGATGACTGCTGGATTCTGTGTTTGGTTTATACGTGACCTAACTGAGAAACTGTAAGGTGGCAGGTCCTTGAAACCAAGGACGCAAAAAATGAGATGTTTCTGACAGTTTTTGATCTAGGCTAGTTGTTCTTAATTCTGGATGGAAAATATGCTGAACTCGCCCCCTCCCACAATCCCTCCCAAAATCCACCGAGTTTTTTGCTTTTAAAGAATTACAACCATCAACATACTTTCAATGTCGTTGTCTTCAATATACAAATGCTGCAAACTTCTTGGAATATAGAATACTTGTTTCAATTTGTTATGTCCAAGATTAAGTTCTAGAAGGTTAGGTAGATTAAAGGTGTTGCGTGGAATGTTCTGCAGGTTATTGTGGGACATTCTTAGAGCAGTGATTTTTGGAAGTCTGTTGAAATAGTTTTCTGGAATATAAGAAACGGAGTTATTTTCAAGAGAGAGATACATAAGTGACGATGGTAGATCAGGAGGCATAGTCTGTAATTTGTTGTTGCATAAATTGAGCTGCATTAAATTTTTCATGTTTGAAAAGGGTTTTCCTTTGAGTACTGAGTCGTCAAGAAAGTTATTGCAAAGGTCAAGCATGGTTATGTTAGGTAATCCTTCCAATGCATTTCCAGATAACTGAGAAATCTTATTGAAACCAAGGAGGAGTCTCTCTAGAGAGCTGGGGAGTGAGAATGGAAATTCTTCTAATTCATTATGTTGTAAATGAAGTTGCACTAAGTTTGAAAGTTTGGCAAAAACACCATGGTCAATCATATGAAATTTAATTTTGTTGTGGCTGAGGTTAATTTCTCTTAAGAAGGTAGCATTAGTGAATGGTCCTGCAGGCACAGCTTCAATATCATTATTTTGCAGATAAAGTTGTTGGACGTGACTAGGGATATTTGGTATTGTCTTAAGTTTACGATGATCGCAGTACATTGATAACGGAAAAGCTGGTGGACAAAAGCATTCTCTGGCGCACTCAACTGGAAAAGGAAAGCGGGGAACTTCAGCTTGTGTATTTGGATTAATATAATACGGCTGTTGATGATCTGGCTCCTCATCATATTCATCCTCAAAATCATAGTCTTCGTATTGACAAAAGACCATAGCAGCCCAGAGGAGGTGAATGATTGATAGCTGGCTCAGAATCCCCATATTTAAATTTGTATCTTGTATCCTGTTGATGAGAGGGAAAAATAAGTTTATTAGATAGTCATAAATCACATATAAGTTTCAGTTTTAAGAAGAAGCAATATAAAATAAAGTCGAATAATACATTTTTTTGGCAACACTGTCAGCGACATTGTTGGCAAAAACAAGTTTTAATCTGTATCTTTCAAGAAAACAGCCATAAACAAATACACCATCCTTGAAGTAAACGTAAGTTTTCTTGTCTGACTGCAAACACGGAACAGCTTTCTAACTGCTGTGCCTGTTACTGAAGGATACCTTAACAGTTGGGAGTAGAAAAAAATCCCAGTCTTCATTCCTTTCTCACTTTAACTTATTACAGAGAAGTTGCAAAAGGACTTTTTACATGAAGTGGTATAGTCTGGGGCTTGTATTGGACATCTGAGGTGTTGCATTCTTTCCAGTATAATAGATTTAAGCATCAGCCTTACAAGTCAGTTTTAAATGGGTGCAGATGGAATTCCTGAGCAATGTTTCTTCCTCAGACCTTTGGAAAAACATAGCTAGCTTTATTAAACTCTGTCAAGATGAAAACTTTTTTTGCAAATGTATTAGTTATTCTCACTATGAACTTGTACTGCACAAATGGGGCGTGGTCAATATCATAGAATCATAGAAGTGTTGTTTGGAAGGGACTTTTGGCGATCATGTAGTCCAGCCTGGAGCTCCAAGTGTTTCCATCTCCAACAGTAGTTTAGATCAGCTTAGACTTTGTCTGGGCGAGCCTTGAAAATCTTCAAGCATCTCTCTAAATAACCCAAGTTACTTGTGAAGAAATTTGCTTCTAAGCTTACTAAGCATCCAAGCCATGGCTTGTGTCTGTTTGTCCTTGTTTTTAAACAAATTTATTTTTGTTAAAAATATATATTCTCAACTAAGGTGAGGTAATTGCAGCATTGTTTCTATAAATAGAACAGTGAAATAGATTACTTTGTATTTTATGTAAAATAGAAATTTACATGGCATTGTATGTTCTGTGGCATTTTATGTTGTTGTTCTATTATTTTCTGCAAAACATGGCTGGCAGTACAATGCATTAATGGTGATAATTTAATTTTTCTGTTCCTGTCATTTAATTAAACCAAATACAATTCAACCATTGTGTACTGCACATCATGTAAAATCTTCATTGATAAAAAGTTTTCTTTATAGTCTTCCTATGCTTCTGTAATCATATGTTCATTAGAGAGATGAACTAATTTACCTTCAAAGTACCCTTCTGAGGTGAAATACTGATGTTGTGAAAAACAAATAATTTTGCACGTCAAATTTCTGATGCTCAAAGCCAGACTAACATTTTAGAGCGTAGTCAGAGGAACCCTATCATTTGGCAGAATTAGAGTTGTGAATCATGTCAAGCTGTTCAGCTTAAACAACAGATGAGTCAAAATGTAACATTGCAGGTCAAAGTGCATAAATCATGCAAAATTTTAAGAGACTTCGCCCAGTATAGTGTGGCAACCCTGAGGCAGGGAAAGCAGATATTCTCAGTTTTTTTTATAATGGCATTCATGTTTCTTGATTAGGGCACTCTTCTTTGTTTTCTTGATGTTCTTAATTTTTTTTTTTACCAAACAATGAATCAAAGGAGATGAGACTTACAAATGCTAATTTCCTATGCTTCATAGTGGTGATTAATTCCTAATGCATGATGTATTCTACAAATTGAACTAAAGAAAGAGGGAATTCTAAGAAAAAAAGTAGTAACAATCATGGAATTTAATACATCCTTGTAATCTTCCTGTGTTGCACACAGCCTGTGTGTGACAATGGCTGGGTGAAATGATTTGTGGTATTGTTTGACTTGCATTTCTAACTTTGTATCCTTTGTATTTGAATGCTCCTTTAATCAAGTTTCATAACTGATTAAAATCTTAAAAACTGGTTTGGATGGAGTCAGTTGTTTGGAAGCCTGCTGTAAGTCCTCAGCAAAGCCAGGGTCTCCATATCCCTACAGCATCATCAGATGTCTGAGCTAATCTAAGTAAATGGCAGAAATATGTCTACACAGAGAGCAGCTTTGTACTACAAGCATTGTATAAATGCGCTATGCTGGTAAACTATGCAGACGCTGAGTTGAGAAGCAATACTGTGCTTCAGGAGGAATTAATTGGTTTTCAGATTTCAGGCAGTATATACTGGGAGAATACCTTATTACCATATTTCTAACTTCTAGTCAGACCTGGTGTTGTCTACCTACATAAAATCTGTCTCTAAATCCTGTGATTTAATTCTGTTTTTTTGTGAACAGATCCTCACACATTCTGTCCCCCATCACTATTTCATGTTCTTTGTTTCCTTTTGATTCCTGTTACTCCCTCTTAGTTTCAGTCCAGAACTTCAGCTTCACCTTCTGGTTGTATTCTCTTAGCACTCCTACTGGTGTCACAGAATTTCCAGTTAATAATTTTGGTTCTCAGTGCCACAATAGTCCTTAGAAACCAGGAGGAACAACTCAGGAAAGTCCTGCTCAGTCTGAGGAAAAAGCTTACTTAGGCCTTCATGCGATTGATGCACTTGCCAGGTAGACAATGTAAAGAGAACTATCATCACTTCAGATGGAATGATAAATAATAGGTACCAAAGTCTCTTGCTGGTTTTATGGAGAGAGAGAGGAGCTGGTATTTGGGGGGATTTTTTTTTTTTTACACCTTGGCTGTAGTTGAGTGCATTTTTGGTAGAATGGTAACTGTCCTGCCAGGCTTACAAGTCATGTCTCAAAGCACTGAGATACTAATACTTCTTCATGAAATATTTCTAAGAACTTAGCTAGCTTTAAAACAAAGAATCATGTCAGGTGAAACTTGATAATGGGGGAAGCAAGTCAGATGCACATTATATGATAAACTGCATACTTACAAAGTTGAAAGAAAATAGAAAATCTTAAAAGCATGATTCTCTACCATCTGTAATAAACTCAAAGCTTAGTAACTGTATTTGTAAGCAGTTTACTAGCTGAAAGCTGAAAATTATATAACATGCATGAATCACACTTAACTACAAAAATAACACAACTGGTTCATTTTATTCCTGCTTATCAAGAAAACTTACTCTTTGGAAGTCTCTGAAGCTCAAGTTGTAGAGGGCAGCAAGTTACTGTGCTGGTGAAATCATCTAAGAAATAGCCTAACACAGCTCGGGGAACAAAAGATCTCTAAGCCATATTTTGTGGTGAGGAGCCTTGTGGGAAGGCAAAGCAAAATAATAGCCTTAGCCCCTCTTCTGATTTGCCAGTTAAAAAAAAAAAAAAAAGTTTTGTGCCACATCATCAGTTACTGTAGATGCTGTGTCATAAGTCTGTGAAGCAATTTCTCCTTTTGTTAAAATCACTTCAAAATTATTTGCAAGATTCTTTCACTGTTACCAGTTCCCATTAAAAAAAAATTGAGAGAGTAAGACTTCAAAAAATATTTCAGATATCGTTAGTTCATTGTGCGGTTTCAACTACAATGATTCACTTAGGCAAAGGATTTGTCCTCTGGAGGGTGAAGTTAAGAAACAGTAAAAAATTAACCTTATCAAGATTGAGGGAAAGCATGTGCTATAGAAAAGTTCTTATGAACATCTTCCATTTTATACTTTTTTCCCCTCCACAATCCATATTTCCTGTTTCCTTCCTGCAAAGCAGTTATGCTATACAGGGCTGTTGGTATGATGATATACTTCTCAGTGTTGTTTTAAAGTTATAGTTCAGGATTCACAGTAAGTTTCCAACATGTTTTTGCTAAGTTGTATAGAAAAAGCATAAATCTTCCAATGAAAAAGACAAGTATGACATGAGATATAAACCATTTTACTGAAGAAAAATGTTTTTCATAGCTTTTAGGAGGGATAAAAAAAAGGCATGGGTATCTGCTTTTGCTGCTCTATGGTACTTAAATAACTGTGGTATATGCAAGAAGTGAAGAAAAAGGACTTTTTTTGTTGTTGAAGTGAGATGTTCTGGATTAATTCTATGATTTATCAAAAGCATTTAATTATGCTTTTGGTTTGGTAAAAGAATTACATTATTTCAAAATCTCTTCACAAGGAAGGATCCAGTTCTTAAAAAAGCGTAAGTGCCTTAGAGGTATCGTATTTGAGAAAATAATGCAATAGTAAGGTTTACTTCTTTTTTGTCTTTGAGCTTCCTGAAGCTGATGGTTTGCTTGACCTTTTCAGGTTTCCTCTGTAACACTGAGGACAAGAACATTGTTTAAGAAGATAAATCATGCATGATTCTAACATTTGGGATATAAAGAAAAGCACCAGAAGCCATGAGCAAAAATAATATTGTAGGAGTTGGCAGTACTGGAACTAAAATAAAGCAGTCATGTATTTATGTAGAGAATACAGAATATAAGGGAGAGGCTGAAAGAGTAAAATTAAAACTACATAATCCTTTATTAACAGTCCTGTAAATAGTTGGATAGCTACATTTTCCTGCTAAACCCAAATAATACTAAACAACAAAAGTAATTGATTTTTAAAATAATTAGAACACATTCATAATGAAAAAACCCCATCAAGTTTGTTATGCCAGTTAGTAAAATGTTATTTGCTGCTATAAAGCTTGGGGTTTTTTAAGCACAAGACAAAGAACATGGTGCAAATTTTTGGAAGCTCCATTATCTTAATAAATATAAAAGTTATAAATAAAGCATATGCAAAAATTAAAACTATTCTCTCTAAAGATAAAAATTGGACCAAATTAGAATTTTAATTTCATACCTGATATTTTTCTATCGTTTTCAACTATGAATTGTGTCCCAAATCCTCTTATGCTATCAGGAGGCTTAAAATCTCATGATGCATTTAAAAATCCATGGTGGCAGAGCAAAAGAGTCTGTCCTTTTGAAAAATTGTAGCAAAGCTCTTGTTTTAAAGCATATTTAGCTGCAGAAGATGATGCAGATCTAGCCATGGGATATATTAAGACTCAGTGAACTTTTTGTTGCATGAGCTATCTTGGATATATACAAGTCTATACTTTGTGATCTTGGTCAAGTTGTGTGGTTTGATCTTCTCTTAGTTTTGGTTTGAGGTGTGGTAGGAATTTCCTTACAAGGAGGATAATGAGAGGATTAAATTTAACATCATTCAAGTAAGACTTCTTGTTTCAAAGGCTGTGACAAATCTATTAAGTTTTCAATGTGTTTTGGTTTTCAGTTTTAAAAAAATGTGTTTCATAAGGACTTACTTTTACTGTTGAATTTGTAAATGTCTTTCATCATTTTATTTATGCAGTTGTGATGCAAAGCGAGATGTATATCAAGCTAGAAGTCAGGGTTGGCTTGAAGCTGCTTTATTTTCTTAAGCCAAACTTGGATGGGTCCTTTTTATAAATTAAGATGTTCGAAATTTTATCATCTTCATTAACTGCATTCAACTTATGAGACTTGCTAGCTTTTTCAACTTTTGTTCTGAACTGAAGGCTTAAGAAAGGAGACTGTTCTAATATTTTGTGGTTGTAGGTTTGTTAAGCTTGTTGAGTACACTTTAAAAATTTGAAATTTCCAAATTTTAGCCAAAATATTCATAGAATAAGTAGAGAAGATAACCAGTGGCACTGAGGTGAATGGGATTGGCCCTGATATAAGAAGGAATAAATTATACTGCTTGGCCTTTTCCCTATATTTACCGTTTTACTATAAAAGATTTTTGGATTTCTTTGGGTTTCTTTCCCTGCCTCCTCCTCCCCCCCGATAATGGTCCATATGAAGCCTAGAGAAAGGGAAAAAAAGTGCATATTGTTGACAGAGGATTAAAGGAAATCAAATGAAGCTAACTGTCTTGGAAGCATGATCTCGTTAGATTTAGAAAGTTCTTCAGCTAAGGTCTGGCCCTGCTATCAGACGTCTGAAGAAAAGCCTAAAGCTCAAAATTTTAAAATCCTCAGTGGACAACTTTGAAGGAATTTTGTGTTTTAGATAAGAATTGGTGATGTTAGTTTGTTACTCTAAGTGATTGCACGGTAGAAAAGAGAATGCATGTTCAAATATAATGAGGAAGTCTGGATGTTGTAATTTGGTTCCCCATAAAGCCTGTGGGTTTCAGAAGTAAGAAACAGCCTTAGGCATGAATCATCGAGACTGGGCTGCACTTCAAAGTCAGATTGTAGGCACAGAAAATGCAGATGTAAAACTCTCTGCATCTTAATTTCTAGGTCTTAACTGGCAGTCCACAAACACTGTCAGCAGACAACCTGCAGCCTGCATGACTCTCATATGTGATCTGCAAAGGCACTTCTTATTTGTGCTTGCCATCAACAAAAGTAACTGATTATCAAGACTGTAGTGGCTGCTGGATTTATTTATCCTGTGCCAGAACTAATCTGAAAATTCAGATGCTGAAGTATAGAGCTCTCAGCAAATCAAGATACTGGAATTGCTTGATCTTGCAGAGCCTCCAGCCCAGCCAGAGCCCAGAGCACTCAGTTAATAATAGCTCTTACAGACTTCAAGTTATTCTGCTCTTCAGTGGAAAATAATTTCAGGAACATGTCCCTGTGAGAACAGGAATTTTTAAAGGTCGTGGAAAAGGGGCCATCAAATCATATCAACAATTCTGTAGAGTTGAGACAAGACCAAATCTGTTTAAAAAAGGAAAGGAAGAGAGAGCTGTGCCATGCGTGGGGCTTACTGTTGCTTCTGACCTGAACCCTGCTGTGTGGTCTCTACTTATTTCCTATTTAGTAGGTGGTATTACAAGATCAAAACTCTGGCAACTCTCATCTTATGCAGCCTGTTTTATATGTGTTGCTTTGTTTTGCTAGGCGCTACTAGGAAGAAAACGTTGAGCAACTGAAAATACTTGTTTACAAAAAGTGTATTTGAAAAATGAATAAGATTTGCTAGACTAGATTTTGCATGTGTTGATCAAATGGTCATTTGATCAACTAACTTTCTTCATTGACTCTTCGAATCAAAGGCAGGTTGTGGTTGCAGGTTGATTTTTATCAGTCTGTTATAACTGGAGTATGCATGCAAGAATGTGCTTTTCAGGTGACCATGCAGTCCTAAAAGAATGAAAAAAAAACAAAAATTGTCCTATATTTCTACTAGAAATCAGTATAAGTTAGTGGGTATCCTAAGCCCTGTGATGGGTTCATTGGGTTCTTATTATTGTTCTGAAATATAAACATGTCTTTTCCTCTCATCCATGCTGTGGGGTATGGAGGATTTTTTCTCTGTTATCTACTTCACTTCCTCCACTTATGTGGATTTGCTGATTCTCAGTTGAATAACTTCCTCTCTCTTTCTGTTCTCCTTTCTTCCTAAGCATTCCTTTACTTGTTGAAATTGTTGAATTTTTCTCATATTCAACTTTTTCTGTATTTCTGTATTTTTCTTATTTTGTATTTTTAAACTGTATACTTTTTGTGTTTTGTTTTTTCAAAAAACCCACACCTTTGAAGCATATTACTAGCTAACAAATGCAACTACATTTGGGGTCTCAAAGACCGATCCTGGTATAGAACAAATGACTGAGAAAGAGCAAGAGCTTATTGACCTTGTAATGTGAAATTAATATAGAATCATAGAATCATAGA
>NW_009193110.1:0-5329 GCF_000690835.1 Fulmarus glacialis
ATAATATAATATACATAACATATCTGTTTTATAATAATATATAATATAGATGTACATAAATAATTTCCATAATTAGTGGTGTAAGATGTTTAATAACATGTCCTTGAACTGCTCATGACAAGCTATCCTAGGGCCCCAGTATGCCTGTGGGTAAACTAGAGTCCACTGTTCTGTGTCCTTCCATGCTGGTTGATACCTCATGCAAGTGTCTGCATCCAGCTTTTCTCCAGATGTAAAGTCTATAACTTTTGGGCACTAACATCCATTAATGACAACAGGCCTTTAAGAATGAAATGGAGGATGCAGTGATCCTCATAACAACATTTCCAAAAGTCTTATTAGCTGGTGACTCTTCTGCTTGGATGGTTTTCCATCGAGCCATCTATAAATCTTAACAGGTGTGCTGTTAACTTCTGCAGGGTAGTCTGATGGTTGTGAGGAACTCCAGAAGAAACTCACAAAACTGAGTGAGTGAGCAAAAAAGTGGCAGACGAGTTTTAACAAAGATGAAGTGTAAGATAATGCCTCTAGAGAGGAATGATCTATACCATGCCTACATGATGGAGAACATGGTATTGGCAGTTACGCTCAGGAATGACATCTTGGGAGTCACCACTGAAAGGTCTCTGAAATCATTGGCTCTGAGTGCAATGACAGCTTAGAAATCTGGCTAAAGGCTGGTTCCATCAGTAACAGCAGTGAGAATGAGACACAGGGAGTCAGAGTCATTTTGCTGCTACCTAAAACCTTGCTTCATCCAAATCTAGAGTATTGCTTGCTGTACTGCTCTCTGCATCTCAGGATGGACACAGTAGAATTAGAGAAGGAGCAGAACATACAGGAGACTGATAGATTTCTACTACCAAAGGCAGATATAATGAAAAATGTCATCCTAGACTAAGAATGCTAATGAGTGCCTTCTAGCAAGGCATCTAAGAATAGGTCTGCCACTTTGCCAGCCTTATGTATTATATTGTCCAGGTTCCTGGCAACACTGGGAAACCTGACAGTTCAGAGGCCTGTGAATCCATTAGCTGAACCCATCATAACCTCAGAAGAGCTCTTTCAAATTAGAATGTGGGAAGGTTTTTTACCTCAATATAAGTAAATCATAGGTCATGCATACAACAGCCTTAATACCTACCAATTTAACCCTGTAACCTACTAACCAAAATTAAGTGTAGCAAACCAGCTACTCACATTGTATATCACTCCTCTGAAGTTTATTTGCATGTTTTGTTTTCAAATGTTGTTGCTTTAAAACAGCAACAACAAAAAAAAAGAGTATTCTTTTTTACAGAATTCTACAAACTTCTACAGACTTTTACAGACTTCTACAAACTTTCAGTAAAATTCTGTTTTCTCAAAATATGACTCATTTCATTAAAACAGACATAAAAATTGCATTTGTATCCCTTTTTGGTTGCATATCATTTTAATATACTGAGACATTATTTTAATAATATTTTGATCATAAAGTCTTGTATGAGATTCTCAAGGCCAGCACAAACCAAAATGTCTTTGCTTTGCAAATTTGCAAATGATTTGTAATACACATGAGGGTGAACCATGGCTTTTTTGTGCCTGTTTATTATTAAGCTTTTACTACAACTCTCTTTCCTACAACTTCTAAGCATCCTCAGAAATACACTGAATGATCACATTTACTGCATGATAGGGTACAAAATCTTTAAAAGTATACATTAAATAGTATGGACATAGAACAGTATTTTCCAAAAACATTTTTTTCACAGTAAATTTGGAATGCTTGATTGTCAATGAGAAGGAAAAAACTGTGTCCAAAAAATCTGTAACTGGGATTTAAGTAAGTGTATATTAGTGCCTGAGAATGGAGCATATTTATCACTTCCCTAATTTGCCTCCATTCCTCGCTGTCATGTGTCTAAATCCTATTTTATTAGGAGTGCATGTGCTTTGCAACAGTTAACGAATAAACAAAAGACTGATATATTAACAAATCTGATTCAGTCCCTCCTTCACTGACCCTTTGTTAACTTACTGTGTTATTTCCTCCTAAAGGCAAAACCCACAAAATCCTATAAACAAATTCTGTTAACCAGCAGGAGAAACATCAGCACAGAAAGTAGTCTTTCGGTCTTAAATCCAAAGCTCACCATAATAACGGATGTTTTTTCTACTGACTTTGCTGAACATTGCATCAGATCTTTGTTTGCAATTTAGGCCAAAACCCTCAGATTCTGAAATGCCTATTTGCATCTTAAAGCATTTAAGTCCTAATGGCATTTTTAATGACATTTCTCCACTGCCAGTGATTATCTGGTGTTGAACCAGTACCTAAATCCTGAAGTTCCATTTACAGACAACTAACAGGTTGGTCAGAAAAACTTGCTCTTCCTCCAAGCTGTCATCATGAAGGTCCCAAAATGTAATCCTTAACTGGTTGGACAGATATCTGTTTCGCTAGAAAAGATTGATCAGATAGACACGCTTGATATCCTAACTCTAAATAAAATGGGGTTTTTTTATTCCAGACAGTGCAGCTGAAGAAGCAGGGCTTCAGGTTGGGGATATCCTGATAGCAGTCAATGGAACTGATGTTACCAGCATGCCACATTCAGAGGCTGCCAATCTGGCAAGGAAAGGTAAATTTGAGATCACAATAAATTACACGGATGGGTCAGGATTGCTGTACAATTCTCCAAATACGTCCAGACAAGTTGTGTGATGGATGCAGCAGAAACCTTAATTAACAATTTAAAGCATTAGTATTTAATATAGTAGTATTGTCTAAGTCACTTTCTTATCTAGACCTTGCTAGGAACACAGAAGAAAATGGACATATTAAATATTCCCCAAAGAGCACATGTGACAGTAACACTTTTGGCTCTCCTGCCTTAAAGAAAGTGACAGAGAAAGTCCTGAAAGTGACTGCAGAGACACCAATACCTTATTTATGGTATGCTATGCTTCCTCAGGGAGAGACTTCACAGCTTGGTTCAGTACATCCAGTGTTTATTTCTATGTCACCAAGAACTGAAGTCTAGTCAGGAGAACAGAGAGGTTATTTCATGAGGCATCCTTTTGCAGCACCACAGAAACAAGGAGTCAGTGATATTAATCATGTATATTCTTCCTAGAATTGTGATGACTAAAACCTAAAGATACCCATGTTTGCATGCTGAAAGTTAATCTACTGCAGTTCTTTTATTTATCCCAGATACGGTTTTGACAAGGGCTCACAGGAAATTCAATAAATTAAAATGCTTTTACAAGACAGTGACAAATTTAACTTGACACATACCAAGTTCTTTAATTACAGAGGTGCCATTCACACTGTTATGTTTAAGAGTATGTCAAGTCTTTTAGTAGATAAATCTCTGATTACTGGGTATTTTTAACTCCTCAGAGAACACCTCTTGGCCTAAATCTTGGCACACAGACAGCATTCCCAAAGTCAAACATCCCCGAAAGAGAAATCCAGCAAACGTTTTGCAAATGAAAATATAGTCACATTTCTCAATCCTCTTTAAGGTGTTGCCACCTGCTCTGAAGTAGTATCTGATAGAATCCGAATTTCAGACCTTTAGGGTCAAAGCCATAGATGTATTGATTGCATCAGTGAATATTATGAAACTGTACCTCATTGTTGATAATGATAATACTTTTTCAGACAATCTTGCAACCTAACATCTCCTTTGAGCATCTACTTTTTGCGAATGATAATTAGATACTTTAGCACAGGTTAGTCTCCAACAGAAAAAAACCCTCAGTGAGGGGCACAGATAGCAGAAAAGGTTGGTAGACTCTAAGACATGGAAAAGAAAGAATTCTCAAGAGCATATGTAAGATAACAGAGATTGAAGGTGCCCCTAAGAGCATTATCAGCAACTCTTGTATAAAGCCCAACTTATGTACACCCTTTTGAGCAATGAAATCCAACCACTTCTTTAAACTGATAAAATATGCAAGCACTTAAGCTACTGCTTGCAAAGGTAGGTAACAAAAACTGTTTTAAGAGGTGTCTTCAGATAGCTGGCTCGATTACTAGTCCTCAACACAAAATTAGTTTAATTCCTGAATTTTTGTTAAAAGACGGCCAAATATTGCTTGATTTAATTCACCATTTCCTAGGCTGCTTTGCTCCTTGCTGCTTCTGGAAGCTACATTGGGAGGAGAAGGGCATGGAATAGAATACTGCCTTCCTGCTCCGTACCCTATAGGGGTATTCAAAAATATTGACAGACTGGATTATAGTTTTGACCTATGTTTTCACATTCTTCATGTAATATTTTAGGTCCTGATATCCTGACTATGGTGGTGGGATCAGATATCAGCCGTTACCCTAATACCCCCAGACCTACCTGCCGAGGATATTTGCACAAACGAACACAGTCAGCGATACTGAAGGGCTGGAGAAAGAGGTGGTTTGTGCTGAAACATAATGGCTACCTACACTATTACAAACACAAGAAGGTAAGGAGAGAGGCTGGTGAGAAAGCAAGCTGTGTCCTGAACTACAAAGTGCAGCAGCATTGTACTCAAATTTACAGATTGTTATCTTGCCTTGTAGTATTTACAGAATAACACCGGCACTAAAGATGTTTTTGTATGTGGTATATAGAGGAGGCTTGTTGAATAGTTCTGCCTTCCTATATCCTATTCACAGACATAGGCACTGTGAGGCTTTTATGGATTCACATTTAATCTCTTAGTTCTGATCATCAAGATGATCAATTCATCTATGAATTGAGTAAGTTCTGGGAGGCCTTGGATGAGATGAAGTCATTTTAGATGTGGAGGAGCTCTGTGTTCCATCTACAATTATATGTATTTTCTTAAACAGGCATGACCATGAGATTTCTTTGTGTGTGTGAAAAAGCTATAGACCTGCACAGAGACATACTGGGAAGGCTTAGTTTCTTCAGATAGCATTGCCCAGCACTTCATTCTCTGTCATGTGAGCAGGGACCTCTATAGTATTTAGTACTCCTAAGCAGTATGTAAGACTTTAACTTCATCTAATAGTAAACATCCAAAAAAGGAGTAAAACAGGTGCTTCATGAAGAGAAATATTTTACTTGGCTTTATCCTGGGGCTCCATTTCAATATGGCATAACTTACAACCCTCTAGTTGTAAGCCCCTTAGTGGCTTCACGGTTACCTCAGCTATTTAGCATTCTACACCACAAAACACATACATAAACACACCACATTTAAAAAGAAAAAAAAAAGGGGCGGTTTCCCTTGAAGCAGTTACCTCCGGGGGTGACTGCCCAGTGGTTTCAGGCCGGGCGCCGCGGGACAGCTCTGGCAGGTGGCAGCGGGCAGCAGGCCGCAGGCAGCGGGC
>NW_009193111.1:0-16494 GCF_000690835.1 Fulmarus glacialis
ACCTGGCGCCCAGCCAGGGTCAGCCCACCACAGCTGTGTTCATGGCACAGAGCTGCTGCGCATGCTCTCAGGCCAGCGCTGTGGGCAGCACTGCTGGCATCATGGGACCACAGAAGATCTGCGGAGACATCACCTGGGTGAAATTGTTCTGGTTGGCTAAATTGGTATGCTTAATGCAGACAACAGCACAAAGACTGTGAAACTTGGATTATAACCTCTATTAACAACTTACATTCATCCCCGCTTCTTCAAGGTAAAGCTAAAATTCAAGTGTCCTTGTCTGTCCTGTTCCTACAACATGAAGTGACTAATTTACCAGTACAAGGCAATAGTATCCTTCCTCTGACCAGAGCTCCTTTCCTCCTTTCTCCCATCTTACTAGGATCCACGTGGCACAGTCGATCCCATGGTATTTTATTGCTCAAGTATCTTAAAAGCAGTGAGATAGTTCTACTACTGCTAGACACACATTTACAGTTTCCATTTGGCCATCTTCTGCTCCTCTCCCTCTACAAGGCATAGCTCTCATTCATGCTAATGTGAGGCACACTTCAATGCTAATTAAAGAGAGCATTAACCAGTGTCTATATTTGACAGTACTAATCACATCCATCATGTACACTTGTGACAGTGCTATCAGTATCGGGAATCAGACACTCTTTAGTATACCTTTTACATCTTTTTAGTCAAAAAAAAAGGTTCTTTTCACTGACAGCTTCCAGCTCTGATAGTACACTCTCCCAGATCCTTGAAGAGGAGTCATCACTTCTATTCCAACTTTTATAACCCACAATTTTGGCTATTAATAAGCATGTTGTATTTCTAACTATACTTTAGAAACTAAACTGCCACACAATGAACTCATTGCTTTACTTTTTCTACTGCTTGCTAGCCCTTTAAACAACTTCTTTTACTTAGCACAAAATGCCAACAGTTACTAGATAGATATATTGGGGCCAATGTCTAGTCTTAGTTAAAATACAAAGACCCATTCACTGAGCAGAGAAAATAGGATTCAGGCTGAGAAAACAATGCTCTATTTGGTGGCCTTATAAATTATTTTGTTTTATAAATTTTCCACAAGTTTTTGCCGTATAGAAAGACATGATTTGGCCAAGCTCATTTCAGCAGAAAGTGGTGAGAAAGAGGGATTGGGAGGAAAAACACAAATTCTTGGACACCCCAGGAATATAGCACTGAGTCCTCTATGACTTGATCAGGATTTCTGGACTCTGGCAAAACACCAGTAGGACATATGAAATACCAATAGGAGAAAGAAGTGATGCTCCTATGTAGTCCAAAGTCTTAGGCAGTCCAGAGCAAAAGAGGCTTAAACACTCATGCTGTCTGGCTGCCTATCTGCCCACCTCTCTGTGAGAAACGTGAGAGGACCTGATTCCAACCAAATTTGACAAAGAGGCTGCAATAAAACCATACTAAATTCTTACAACTTCGGGAAATTCAGAAGTTGGGGAAAGAAAAGAGGTCATATCCACCCTTCTGCTGATGGAGAATAGGCAGAGCTTATCCATGACTTGTCTTGTTTGGCAGCCAGTTCGTCCGGCAGCACCCTGCAGGCAGCAGGCAATCCCCATGCGCCCTGCTGCAGCCCAACCACTGGAGCTGCTAAATCCTGCACAGTCCCAAGGGTGTGGGAGTAAATATGGGACAGAAACAGAGGCAACGTGGATGACTGGGAGAGATTACTTAAGACAATGGGAGGGAGGAAAGGAGCCGAAGGGCATTTAGAAGATGCCGGGAGGACCTAAAACACTGATTGCAGTAACAGTGGCAGAAGGGGCATGGGAAGGACAGCCAGGGCTGTTGCAAAGAGAGAGCGAGCATGAGGTGTTGAGCACCAATTCAGCAAGGACCCTCATCCTGATTAGCACCACAATCATGGAAGCCCTTGTTTTAACGTGATAAGGAAAGGAGGTGAGATAGGCAGCTACATGCTCCGAAACTATGGCTCAGGGAGAGTCCCCTTATCAAGAAAATGCTCAGAAGAGTATAATTAGCTTCATTCAGGCTGAGCCACAGGGAAATCATAAGCCTGTCCAGACTGGAACCAAGAGAATTTGGACTCTGAAAGTCCACTTCCCTGCTACAGGCAGGAATTCAAACTCAAGAGTAAGAATCTGTGAAGGAATCCAGAAGACCATTCATGCCAAGGAAAAGGCAATAGGTTGGCCAGAGTTGAAATAGGAATACAAGAAAACTCTGGAGCTTCGGCTTCCGCCGAACCCGTGCCATACCAGTACTCTCTGAAGTACTGGTACCCAGTACCCATCAGATAGCTTTTCATTGAGGACTTGACTTTGTGTAGGAATAAAAAACACTTTCAAAAATCTGTACTCACAGGATGATCATTTCCATTTGCTTCCAGTCCCAGGGCAGAGGCCCACCTAGTTCCCAGGAAAATTAGCAGATACAGTGTACCAAGCGGCATTTCCCCCGCGCAGCAGGCTGACACAGCCAATAACACCAATAAACTACTGCCAGAACTGAATTTAGTGCTCAAGGATGCCACGTTGGCCTGACAACTCTAATTCACCTATGGAGGCACCTAATCCTGCTACTGCACTGTGCTTCTGCCTTCAGCAATCTGCCCTGCCTCCGTCTGAGATATTTCTGCTGCCAGTGCATAGGTGGTTCCTATGCTCACGAAGCAGTATCGGGGGTGGAGCAGCACAGCTGGCATCAGTTTTGGCTTTTCTCTAAATACTGTGTTTTAATGTACAGGAGTTCAGTTGATGCTGCTGGAGCAGCTGAGCCATCCCCGCAAAAGGAACAGGGCAGACATGTAGAGATGAAAAGAGCTATGGTGTCCTGGGGTGAATCATTTCATGCATCTATTTTAAATCAAACCGTTGCAAGTTGCATGACACTTTCCCAGACATCTGGTCAACTTTTCCTCTATTTACATCATCTCTGAATTTTGTCTCCAATACAGAGGTCTGAATTTCCATTAAGCAGTCATTGCTTTAACATTGCTTTTCAGTGGTTTTGTAAAATGGAGGGGAAGTACCGCAGCTCAGCCCAGCAGGGTGTCTGCAGGCAAAGTCCATCATATTTATTTAGACTTCAACCTTCTAGCCATTTATCCAGAAAGGAAACTGTGTAGAAGGCGGCACGACTTAAAGACTCAGTAAAGATGTTTCCTTCCATCTTGACTCATCAGCTGACACATTCCATATGCTCTGTTTTGCTTATTATTAATTTAACTAACAATAGAAAATACATTTAATGAATTACGATCCTGTGACAACAAATTAGCTAGACTAGTATGTATAAAGGTCTCTCTTTAAACTTTAATTAGTTTAACAATGATGTGCCTGCTGCCTGTGTTTGCATTTCAAGAAAACATGCAGCAGCTTAGAAGCAGGATGCTTTGTATTTAACATGGAAAGTGTCTCTCAGTCCAGGCTCATTTATAAAGCAATTTTCTAATAATGATCTAGATTCAGTGGAGTTCAATCAGGGATGAAGTTACCTTGACATACATAAAATGAATATATTAAACCACCTATCAAGTACCTAACTGCACAAATAAACATAAAGAATGGGAGGAATGGAGATGAAGAGAGGTGACTCTTGAATTAGATTGCTGTCTCCTGAAAACCCTCTCCTCTCCCTGCCCCTTGCCCAAAGCTGGGGAAGGTGGCAGGCTGCACCACTACAACACACGCTCATCCTGCCTTCACTGGAGCACCCTGTGGGCTGCACACTTTGCTGCTTCCATAGGTCTGAGTGCAAGAGGCACTCTCATCATGCATCACGCAACAAGCTCCCTGCTGGTCCCTCTGCCCTCTCTCTACTTCAGGGATTCCCCACACCTCCCCCTGCCTCCTCTCTCCCACCTCCTCTCTCAGCCCCATGTCTCTGTGCCCCATCCTGTAACACATGCATGCCTTCCCCCCATAGCACACTCTCTCCCTCCAGGCCAAGGGGAAGGAGGATGCACCACTGCCCTCTCCCACTCTCCCTATTCTCCTTGCTCGCCGTTTCCACATGGCAGTTCCTCCCCTGCCCCAGACTCCCTTTGACATTGGCTTTCTGAGACCCTTTTTCTCTCATTTTGCCAAGCCACCCCTCTCTGTTTCCCCCAACACATCCGTGTGCCCCTCACATTCCCTCCCTCCATCTCCATCTTCCACCTCTGTCCCAGGAGGACGTGACCCAGGCCTTCCCCTGGGAAGGCAAGGGGTTGTTGTGAGAGCATGGGACAAGCCAAAGCATATGGGCAAGTCCTGCCAGAAGCAGGAGGTGCCTGGGCACTACTGCAGAACAGGTGCTGCTTCTGGTGACATGAGCTGTGGCCTCTTTCCCACCATGCCTTTTATGCAGCTTTCAAACAGGCATCTCCTTCTCCTACCAATGCATGAGAAAACTTGTACCAAATAAGCCTTGCAGAAATTTCAGCAGCTCAGTTTTATCCATGGCCTAAGAAGAGCCTTGAATTCCCAACAAACGCAGGCTGGGCCTTCAATGCTTGCAGTGACCTAGAAGCCAAGGCATTAAATATTGAACTTTTTATATTGCCAAAGAGATGTTGGTTGGAAGGGACCTCTGAAGGTCATCGAGTCCAACACCTTCTGAAATCAGGACTGTTGCCAACATTAGATGAAGTCTCTTCAAATCTCTACTGCTAATTCGAAGCAAGACGTTTGAAAGATTTCTGAAAGACGCAGACAAAGTACAAGGTGGCACATTACCTGATGGAAAAACAGCCTGCATTCTCTGTCCTTCACAGCTGGTGGCCACCACTCACGCTTCACGTGACCTCGTAACAAAGACAGACCTTAACTTCTTGTTCAGTGTAAAATATCATAAACAATTTTTATTTAAGTTCTTTGATTACAGCCCAGCATTTCAGAGTCATCAAAGCTTCCTTTTTATTAATCCTCTAAAACAGCGAAGAGTACCAGCTGCTGTTTAATTAACCACACACCAAATCAATAATTTTCTTACCACCATTTTAAGTCTCACACATTCTTCGGGTCTTCGAGGGTGTGATTCATTCGACTGAAATAGTTGTATAGTACTGTTTCAGATGTATAGTGTTTGGCAGTCAGCCATTTCATCTACTTCTCCTTTCTCCTTACACAGAACTTCAAAAGATTGAGAGGCATCTTTACTCACCAGGCAACTGCACTTGGATGACCAGACACAGAACGACATCTATATTGTCTCTCATGCAGCTGTATGGGAAAGCCTAGTTATCTAGGACCTTTTGTGATTTGTTTCCTGTTGTTAGTTCCATTTTCACCATCTCCATGCCAGGACCATGACTGCACTACCTGGGTACTTTCTGGAAATGAAACACCAGCCCCTGCACACTTTTCCAACGCCTGCCTGCTAGGTAACACCAGAAGGAAGGAGGGAGAATGAGAGATATTCGATTTTGTGTAGAAGCACCAAGTCAAATCAGTTTAGTGTGGCAATGGAATAAATTAGATAAGCACAGGAGGGAAACAGAGGTAGGGCTTAGGAGGTATAATTAGGGACACTATGCGTAGACAGGAGTTTGAGATCAATAGAATAGACTAGACTATTTCAGTTGGAAGGCACCTACAACGATCATCTAGTCCAACTGCCTGACCAATTCAGGGCTGACCAAGTTAAAGCATGTTATGAAGGGCATTGTCCAAATGCCTTTTAAACACTGACGGGCTTGGGGCATCGACCACCTCTCTAGAAAGCCTGGTCCAGTGTTTGACCACGCTCTCGGTGAAGAAATGCTTCCTAATGTCCAATCTAAACCTCCCCTGGTGCAGCTTTGAGCCATTCCCACATGTCCTATCACTGGATACCAGGGAGAAGAGACCAGCACCTCCCTCTCCACATCCCCTCCTCAGGAAGCTGCAGAGAGCAATGAGGCCGCCCCTCAGCCTCTTCTTCTCCAAACTAGACAAGCCCAGCACCCTTAGCCGCTCCTCATAGGACATGCCTTCCAGCCCTTTCACCAGCTTTGTTGCCCTCCTCTGGACACATTCGAGTACCTTCACATCCTTCTTAAATCATGGGACCCAGAACTGCACACAGCACTCAAGGTGAGGCCGCACCAACGCTGAATACAGTGAATCACGTCTTCTGACCGGCTGGCTATGCTGTGTTTAAGGCACCCCAGGAACAGTTAACACATGGCCCAGAGAAGGGAGCAGGAAAGTACTGTGAAGAGATGGAATGAAAGAAGATAAGTGCAGGTTAGGAAAATTTGGGAACAGAAACATTCATATCCATGTGTGTTGTCTCCATACACTGTGGAGGAAGGAGTAGGAAGGTGCTACCTAGACACCACACTCCAAGATTAACAGTCCACAATTTAGGTCTCTGCCGCACCAGTGAAGCAATCATTGCAAAATTTAGCCTCCAGCTCAAAGCCTGGGATAGTGTCTAGGACAGGAACATCCTTCCACACGCCGGCAGTGTCACCACCATCCTTTAGGTATGTGTGAGGATCCTGGCACCTGGGAAGAACAAGTGGAGTGCCTGCTGCACCCTGAAGAAGTTTGTCAGAGCCACTGGAAAATAAACAGAACAATTCATGCACTTCGCCTATGGCCTGGGGGCCAGAATTGAACTATGCAGGGTTTCTGCTTGAAAGCTCATTTCCCACAATTAACAGCATCTTTAATCCTAGTCTTAAAGCTATGCAGAAACAACATCACAGAACATGGGCCCATGAATGTCACAGGTAACAGCTCCAATTTGTGGGCCACACATCCATTTTGTGGACATAAAATCTACAAAAAGTCCTGCACCCCAGGTGTGGGATTCCAGACCAGGCACAGATAGTACTTTACCACAAGTAGAGATGAGCATTTTCTTCATAAACACTTAAAAATCCATTCATCTTGCACATCACATCCATTTCCATCCATGGACCAGGGACAGTCCCCACCAGCCCATCTTGGCATGATTTCAGTAGCCAACCTACACAAAGGATCTGAACTGGACACCCTCGCTTTCTGCTTTCTTCTTGTCTCTCTCCACTCTCCTTGGACCATTGCATCGCACCTTCTTCAGGTGTTTGCCAGCTGCTTCATTTTTGTGGCATGCTGCATCCTCCATAACATGGCCCCAGTGCCCATCGTGCCTTGTGGGAGGTGAGGGATCACCTGCCCCGAGGGAAGAGGGGGAGCAATAAGGAGGTAGCTTGGGAAGTAGGGAGGTCCCAGAGCAGAGGCTGACAGATGGAGCTGGGAGAGGTAACAGCAGAGAGGAGATGTCACAAGTGGCAGCCATGGGACAGCCTTCAGGACAACGTTTCCTCGGCTCAGCAAGCTCAGGACTGAGCAACACCCGTGCCCTCTTCTTCACCCAGCCAAGAGAGACCTGGCATCCCAGGGGACAGCAACTAAATGAAAGAGCACAGACAGAGAGTTCAAGTGGAAATAAAAAGGAGTTTGCTGCATAACACAGTAGAAAGAAGAGAGCCACTTCAGAAAGGTGTATGAGTGGGCCGATTTCAGCATTTTCAGGCTATTTTAGGTGTGCTGTGGCTCACCTCTGCCCCACCACTCCCAGTAGGAGGTCTCTGCCAGGGAAGGCAGCAGGAACCCTGAGGGGAAGTGAAGGCACCTACTCTGAGGAAGGTACCTAATCTAATTTTAGCCTGGATGAATCTCAGCCAAAATCACTGGATGAATTCCCTAAACCCTAGCAACATAAGAATGCTGCAGCAGGATATTGTATGGGTGCTTAGTGGCCCCTAAAAGCAGGAGAAAGGGCTATTTTGTTTGGTTTAGGTGGCTGGGAGTTTATATGAAGGCTGGGAGCTCAGTTTAAATGCTAATTGACTCATAAACAAGCCTGAGTTAAATAAAAGAATCAACTAGCATCAGCTGAGCTAGATCAGTTTTAAAATGAGGCCTTTTGTTAATCAGAGGGAGTTTGTACTGGGATAGGCCAGGCATTGCTCCAAACACAGCATCAGATTAAACCTCCTACTCGAAAAACACTCATTAAAAAGCAACTTCCATTGAAAAAGATTCCACTTGTCACTACCAGCCATTGTTAGGTAGTGAAACAGTGACAGATATTTTTGAAGACTATTATGGGGAAATAAATATTTATTTAGCTGTCTAAAGTAATTAATCCCTGCTGTTTGCTTTTTATGTAAGCACATACAAGGCAAGACTGTCTTTGTACTTGAATTTTAGGAGACAAGTCTGTGTAGAGACTCCCATGGTTTTTGAAGGCAGAAACAAATTCATGCCTAATACTTCCTGTGCAACTCGAGAATGCCAACCATCAAGTAGTAATAGACTTTTCTTATCCTCATTCAGTTGCAGCAGGAAGGAGATACACGAAGGGGAAAGGACAGAGAGGAGAAAGGTGAGAAAGCAGAGACTGCGAATGACACCGAAGGCTGCAAGAAGCTGGCATGCTGCTGGCGTGGGATCTGCTGAAGGAAATCGCTTTCACAGCGTATCAGCTTGAGAATCAGAAAAAAAGGAAAAAGAATGAAGGGGGATTAAGCTGTAAAAGCACAAGAAAAAGGATCAATAACCATCTTGGATGTATTTTCTGGGAAGCTGGCATGGATAGCACAAAGATGTTACTTAGTGAATATGTTGGCATCCCTCCCATTTACAAGTTATACCGCCAAAGTGCAATTAGCACATTCAGAGGAACAATAATTAAACAATACCAAACAGGCAGTCCATAGACTGGTTAAAGCATATGTCAAAAATAGAGATATAGACCCTCGCTCAGTTCTCGTATGAGAGCCTCTCTGCCCTAAGAATCACTTGAACAAGCTATACCCACATTGTAGCATATGAGCTACAGATGATAACTACATATGAGCTTGATAACATGCAGATTGTTTTTGCTTTTTAAATTTTAGCAGGTAAATGTCATTGCTACATGTTTAAAATCAGAAGCAATTTTTTAAAAAGTAGCTCAAGTGCTAAGTTCCATATTTCTTTTTCCCCAGAAGTATTTTATTGCGGAGTAAAATGACAGATGCAATTAGATAATGTTGAGCAGATTATAGTTTGAGAATGTTATGCTGTGTTACATATTCACGAGTGAACAATAGCAAGGAAAAAAAAAAGAAGAGATGGGTATCTTTTCTTAGTACCTATTTTTAAAGTTGGACTAAGAAATATGTCTTTTCTAAGTAGGCAAATATTATGGGGCTCTATGAATTCAGTTGTGTTATCTCTTCTCAGCTACATGAGAAAGCTTTTCTGACTCAGTTTAGCTTTAAAAATCACTCTGGTATTACTGGGAAAATTTAGAAATGACCAAGAGTTGGATACGTGACAGTTGAGCTCGGACTCACTAAGCTTATTTTCCATTCAAATCAAGCAACGTTTACAAGCCTACACACTTTACTTTGTTGACCTATGTCTCAACTCACCTACCAACAGTAAAGATATATCCCTTGGACTGTGGACCAGGTACCTATCAACAAAAATACAGTACAGGTTAGGAAATATTATTCCATTAAACTGAGCCCTTCTGGAGATCTCCACCTTCCAGAATAATGAAACAGGGCAAGAGCTGGTTCTTATTGCTGATATATATATCATCTAACTTTTGTGCTTAAAAATTAGTTATCTAAATCTGAGTTACTCTAGTCTTTATACCTAACGGCAAGAAGGACACAACTTCACAGGGTGATTTGTTTTGCCCATCTTGGACCACCTGTTAAGATTATATGCTTCATCTGAAGGAGAAAAACACCTTCTAATTTCTCTCAATTGACTATAAAAGGAGCTCAGGATAACTTTTTCAGATCTGAGCAGACATCACTTTGAGATACCTAAGTGAGGTATCTAAGTGAGATGCGATAAGTCTGATTCTGTGGGAAGAGCACAGAGAAAGCGCATTATGCCTTACCTCCTCATTTTGTACCCACACAAGAGCCAGGCACAATCAGACTCTTTCTTTAAAAATTATTTTAGCCAGAAGTGCAGTTTTACCCAGTTTTATCCTGCCAGTAGCCTAAAAGATCATACAAAGATAGCCGGTCCCTCCCCATCCTTTGCAAAGGAGAGCGTGGGCTCCCCTCAAGGTCAGCTTTTCCAGGCTCACACAGACACCCAGTGTCATTAGGCAGAAAGGGCAATCCTTTACTTTCACCACCCCTAAGAAAACGATAATTTCCCTTCCAAAGCATCCACTGTTCCATCGCATTGTGCTAGGACTGCCCTGGCAAGTTAAGAGTGAGATTTTTGCATTGATGGACACACTTGAGGGCAGACCAGAGAACCAGCTCCCTTGGAGCTGGTTTTAATCTCGTTCTTTTGTGGCAAAAGTGCTCTGATTACGGTCCCAGCAAGGCAGCAGAATGCAAGGTCTGCATCCCTACCAGCAATGCACAACTAGACACACGGCTGTGAAACTCACCTGTCCAGGAAACAAATGGAAAGGGCTTCACTAATTAAATATGACGGTGCTCTATCCCTTCCTTCCACAACTCAAGGAAATTGCTTTACTCAGAGACTCAGAAACACAGCTTCTGAGTCACTGGACAAAAACATGAACACATTTCAGCGGTTTCCATATTTTTAGGTTCACACTCTCATTCCCGGAATAACACACAGTGTAAGTAGCCAGTTCCCCACATTTGCTGCCATCCCATTTCATTTTGCCTGTAAACCCATGTTATTTTCATTAGCTGACCAGTCAGTCACTCTGCCATCTGACTTAACATGACAACCATTCAAATCTGTGACATTCTCTGGAGTCATTGGATGTTGGTCTCAGATTAGTAAACAGGTGTTATCAATACCCCATAATAGGCAGAGAGTGTGCAAGGCATCTCATTTAGAAGAAAGAATGATTTAAATAGATCTTACAGAAATTGTAAGGAATGCTGTGAATATGCTCAATATTGAATTCACTTCTGTGTGGGAACTGAATACTTTGATACATCTAAAGAAAAATCACCTGCTATAGTTACGCTGGATTTTATTCCTTATTTAATAGAATTTTACTTTAAAATGACAACCAGAAAGTATTTCATTCCCATCCACAGATTTTAAATGAACGCTTTATAAGCTCCACTCCACTTGGAATCTGTAAGAGATGCACTTAGCCATCAAGCAGAAAATTCCAGTTCTGTGTCAGTCAGTATGGCAAACCTGTGACAAGTCCCTTTTTCCTCTTTAAATTTCAGTGTCCCCATCTGCAAAATGCGTACTACATTACTTGCTTATTGTTTAATTTCATCCTGTAATTAATTCAATCAAGCCCCTCAAAATAAGTAAAATTTATTCAGAATAATGCAGCCTTTATTTTGATCAGTTTTGATCCCTTTCAGCAGGTAATCCTTGATAATGTAATCACTGGTTATAGAAGGTTTCATTTAATAATGAAAGACAAAAATTCTAAAAGAGAGAGACAGGAGGAAGCTACTGGAAGACTGGAGTGATAATAAAAGATGACTACAACCCAAAGTTGCATTACTTAGAGATTATTATTGATATTGCAAGAACTACCATATGCTTTGCAAGCTGTGACAGTCACCCGTGTAGTCACATGGATGAAATGATCAACTGCTTTTTGCATTCAAAGTGATAGGAACAAACTTGATCCAAGTAAGAGAAGCTGCTGTGTAACAAACAGCCCAGGGGTATCATGTGGTTTAATTACCATTTTGGGGGAGGAAGGTCGCTTGGTTTGGTTTGGTTCGGATCCTCAGCTGAAGGTCCTGCATGCAGCAAGTGCAACATTTATTTGCTAATGTATTGCACAGGAAAAAGCTAAATGAGTTCAGGAAGTTGCCATTTCATTATATCATGCGATCATGCTTATGCATCACGTCACATATTTGACACCATTAATGCCAGTGATGCACTGTCATGCACTTAGCGCAAAAATGATGAGCCTGGTCTGAGTGGCAGGCAGGACTAAAGTAAATTTCCCAAGCTTTCCTAGGAACATTTAAGTTAGAGACTCAATGCTTATATAAAGGTCTTGTCTTCTTATAGCCTGCTACAACCCCTGTGCTGCATCCTTTGCGCCCTGTATGATTCTGGGGACGAGGTGGCAGAACCGCTTCCAGATGGGATATTTAATACCATCACAGTGGTCCTTCCTCTGCGATGGCATAGCTACTTCAGGAGGCACCAGAGTGCATCAAACCTCGGCACACCTGAGTGCACCCTCGACAGACCTTGAAGTGTGGATCGAAGGGTATGCCTCAGAAATCTCCCACTGACCTCATTTTGGATTCAGACCTGACAGGATTTTAATCCCCCCTGCAGTCACGATGGCTGTGCTCTCAGCAGAAGTAATACACTCTCATTATTGGTGGACCTTCAGCTTCACAGACCGTAACAGCATCGATCCTGTCACTGCACATGCAGAAAGTCCATGCTGGGGAACCTCTGCATGGACAGTAGCTCCTTGTGCTCACTGTCAGTCCTGGGGAAACATGAGACAAATACTGTTTGCTGTAGGACTTCTGGTGCAGCGTCTCCTCCCTAAAAGGAAGAATTATTTTGGGGTGGGCACAGGGAAAGGAGGTGAAAAGTGGGGATATGTACAGCTCCATGGCCTGACCCCAGATATTACAGCACGTGCCGCAAACGCGCTCCTCTGACAACAGATGAAGTGCTGGGCTTCACTTATTCCTTCCTCACGTGCTGGACCTTGTCGTAGCTGAAAACAGGGGCAGCTCAGAGGGACTCCTTGTTCCGTCTCCATCGCAAAGCGTGGGGCCTCGGGTAACTGGATATTTCTCCACTAAATCTGATTTCGCACTTGCAATAAGAATGGATCAGCTCCCTTCAAAACAACATATCCTATCTATTTTGGGAACATAAAGCGAAGGAGACTTTATTTAACAGTGCAACACATACAAGCATGTCTTCTATTTACTCCTTTTTTTATTTATTTACTCCTACATGAGGTCATTGAAACTAGCAAGAACTTTACAAATAATTTCATTTTTCACCATTGCTTATTAATCATTAAATAAGAGTTGGCACTTCATGTGAATAGACCTACATATCAACTGGAGCTTTAAATGGGATTATGTCGATACAGTAGAAGTAGGGAAACATTTTTTTAACTTCCCTCAGTTTGGTCAGAGAAGGCAACATTGATGGTTTCATTTTGTTTATACAAATTTTTCCTATGTTTTTCCCATGCACCAGTGGTATTTTGCAGCACAGGAAAGGATTTGCATCTGAAGTATTTTGACTTAAGCTTTCTTATTTTTATTAAATCACAAAAGCTTTCACTAAATTTAGGGGTTTTTTTCCTAAATGTTTTGTTTACTCTTGAAAGTAATCTAAATTTGGGGGCAAAGAGGACCTCACATAGTCCCTTTATATCCCCTATATACAAGACAACCAACAAGAGAACTGAGACAAAAAGTAGGCCAACTTTTTTCTTAAGGTGTAACTGTTCTTTTTTATCAAGCTTGCTCCAGTATGGAAGTTTCATTTAAATGTGACCTGCAAAGCAAACATGAAAAGCAAGCACAAACTTCTGCACTGAATATCTCCAGGATGTGGGGTGCAAGAAAATCCAGTACAGAAAGGGCTGTAATATTTTAGTGCATGGGGTTTGGGGGGAGGTTCCCGGCATAAAACCTCCCAACTCACTGCAGAGACCCCAGAATTCATCCTATGTTGACTCCAGATTGACTGTCTCAGTTGAAATGAGAATTTGTGGCATCACTCTCTGAATGTCCACAGTGTCACATGCTGGAATTTTTTCAGTGAACTAAAAGTGAACTTTCAGTGAACAAAAGGAAATTTCACCAGAGAAAAGGAATTCAAAGTTCTTCAAAAAATATCTGTGATGAATGCCTTTTCTGCTTTGTCTAACATGTGGCCTGAGGAGCCCTGGGAGACCGTGGACTATACGTGAAAGGTGTGTGAGGGAGAAGTGAGTAGAGCAAGACTACTGTCAGTACATTCAAATCCAGTATCCAAAGTCTGCATCTTGACCAGGAAATGTATAGAAGCTTCTCAGTAGAAAAAGATCGTAAAAGCCTTAGTCAAGTTCCTGCAGGTGCCAGCATCCAACACCCAGTCAACAATGTTGAAGCTGGAGCAGAGCTTTTCATATCAGAGTGGAGCAACTTCTCCAGTTCCTGGGGAAAAAAATGCAAGCAGAATTGAGTAGCAGATGCTGTAGGTAGAAGAGGAGAAATGTGTAGATATTGACAGCTATTGCTTGTTCCAAAGAAAGTGAGGGAATTGGTAAGAGGCTGAAAAAACCCCACTCATTTATGGCTTTGAGGCAATGTTCTAAAACATTTGGGGCAAGACCGACAAAGTTAGGTAATGCAGATTTAGCTATTTGATTGTTAAATGGGTTGACGCTCTATGTAAATGAACCCTACCATGCCATGCAGGGCTTTAGAGGAGGCCACTTTCACATGTGTGATATAGGGAAGGGAACTTACATCTGTGTCCTTGGGAGCATTAAAGCAAGGGTTTATATGGAGAGCAGTCCCTCCCTTTTTTCCCCATTGAAACTTGGCTCTCCCATCCCCCACCCCAAAATCAGCGTCCGCAATGCTACCTGCACTGAACATGCCTGTAGTATTCCCACCCATGTGTCATTTGCTGACACTAATTGAAAACAGGGACCTTGACAAAACGGTCTACATTGAGAGAAAGAAAACATTAGTGTCATTGTGATGCTAATAGAGGATGCTATAGTTAGGCTGGGAGGAAAGGGAGGGGGGCTATGTGTATGCACTTCTTTTGATTTATCCATGGTACTTCCATACATTTTTCATTTATAGGAAAGAAAAATGGTCTTTTTTTCAAATTACCTTGATAATGCCAAAAAAGAAGAATCAGGCATAAGTTCAAATGTTTCAGGCTTTCCACAGTTAAAAGAAAGCTGAATTTAAACTATGGAAAAGTACAGGGTTTTTTGTTTCAGCCTGTCCTTGAATCATTCTTTTAAAACACCAGCTCATTATAGCCAAAGGTCCTAATTTTAAGAATATCAGACTCCATGGGGATTTCATTGGCTCTTTGCTATTCATTTCATGAATGGTCCGGACCTTCATTTTGATCAGGCAGGGACTTTTGGGAACAAACCTTGAGCTGAAGGTGGACATACATTGCTTTCCTGCTATCAAGTTAGACTCCAAGCTGTCATAGTATATAAGAAGAAATACGTGGAACAAACTGCCTCAGATATCCATAGGGAATACACATATGTGATTAACCCAACTGGCCACTGGGTGTGACCATTGCACCACACAAAAACATCTGAGACTTTTCCAAAGACAGGTCTGGAAGTATTGGAACTAGAAAAAAAACAATCTTTTGAGGTATGAGTAGACAACAGTAATGTCAAATAACTTTCTGTGCACAGTTTTCATATGCTTGCTGCACAATGTGGAACCTCTCTCAAAAGCCAGACATAGAGCATTTAAAATCACAGCGTAAAAAAATTCAGTGAAAATCACGTTAATGACATTACCAGAGTCCCTTTTCTTTCTCCAAAGGAAAACTAGTAAGTCCCTTAAAGCTGCAGGTGTTTGGCGCTCTGTTCACTGAAGCCACATTAATAGAATAAGCACATTCACAGGCAGAATGGCTTAACTAGGCGGTATCCAAACTGTTCGCTCTCAGTTACCTAGCTTGCAGCCAAAAGGGTAGCCACTAAAAAGAAGAGGAAAAATAAAGTCTAGAATAAATTATTGATAATTATTTTTCTTCGAATCTGGGTTCTGTAAATATGAGACGAAAGAATTTTGTCCAGAGTAACCCAGCCAGATCTGTGGCATTATGCAGCTCGTATCAGCCCACTTCAAAATGCTTCCCAATTTTATGTATTATTTTATAGCATTTCTACCATTGAAAAGTCCCCAAATTTATCTTTTACATCAGATATACTCTTTTATATTCTCAGTGCAGATATAGATGGACACACCAATTTGCAAGATCTGTTTTCCTGACCACACTCAGGGTCAGTAGCAAAACGTTTGCATATTCCCTTGAGTCAGGTTGAAGTTCAGTAGTACCAGCCCCTGATCAAAGAGTCAATGGTAGAATAACATCACCTCGATCTCTGAAAAACCTGTCAGTCCTGAGATTGCTTAAGCTTACGTTGGTTACAACTACCTCGACAGGCAATAACTGAAGAAAAAATCACCAAGAGTGTAACTCTGCTTTGCCTTTCTTTCATCCTTGGGTTAACACCCAGTGCCCTGGTCAGTGGGTATCAACCACGATGGATGTTACAGGGTGAGTTTTACCAAAACGTGAGTTTTCCCATGCAGGAGGAATCTGAAGCTGTACTTGTGGAAAGCTTCACTGCATACAAAATCTGCCTTTCAGATCATATATGAATGGGAATGCCACTTCCCAGAAGTGCAAAGTGCATCACTGGCTTCTAAAGGGGTCTAAAAATCAGAGTGTGCTGTTTTTAGAGGGGAAGATAACTAGTAGGGGAAGATAACCCCAGTTTCAGGCTTCTCTCTGTACCTTTATTTCTGATTTTTTAAAGGTATGCTTTAGTAAAAAATAAAGCATGACCAACTTAATAATAATA
>NW_009193112.1:0-10034 GCF_000690835.1 Fulmarus glacialis
TGGCTACCTGCCAGGTTAAACCACAACAATTTAACAAGCACTTAGTCTGGCAACAGTCTTAGTTTGCCCTTTGTCTTTTCTTAAGAATTGGTACTCTCTTGTTACTCAGCACTGAGAGAGGAAGCTCTATGCTTTTCAGAACCTTGAAATATTTCTATTACTTTTGCTAAATATTTTCTATGGTTTTTCCATATAGTCCTGTGAAAAACAGTGAGGCATATGACATGGAACTGACAATGGACTTCCTGCTCACAGGAGCCTAATTAAAGTGCTGCAAAGACCAAGAAGTCATCACCTAAATCAAAGACAATGATTTGGAGCATTGGAACAAAGTATTTGGGTCCTGTGTGCAGACAGCAGAGAGAGAAAATTGCACTGAAAACCTCTAAGGAGTAATTCCAAGTGCCTACTTGGATTACTAATTAGAGTTGTAAATGCCCTGTGTGCAGGTCCTCCCGAGAAGCCCTGTAGGCAACGAGTGGAAGCTCTTTCTTGATGGAGAACACATGCCCGTCAGAAGTGATTGCAAAATCCTGCCATAGCACAACAATGGCCAAATTGATTTTTATCCTGCCTGTACCTGCCTAGGAAGTTGCAGCAGTTGCCTTCCATGTTCCAAGGGTTCTGTTTGTTCTTTTCTTTCCTCAGTAGCGTACAGCCATAAAGCTCTAGCTCTTGAAACTTTGCAGAGAGGAAAACTGTGGCAATGCATGAGGTCTTTATGGAGTAGGCAGCTTGATAGGAACATACAACACCATCAGGGTAAGAACTGTCACTACACACATTTCTTCTGACCTGGGATGGCTATTTTTGTTTGTATGTATTATTACCTTCAGGTTAATTAAAAAATGTCGTGTTTAATATCTGAATGTTAGGATCCACTGGACAATGTGACATTGATTAACACCACTTTAGTAGTATGCTCTCACCTATATCCTATATATTACCATTACAGTAACATAGTTCCAAAATTCCTGCTCACTAAGAAAATAAAAGAAGGATAATTAATCTGGCAATATAAACACAAACCAGCTATTTGCAGCTAAGAAGATGTACTGTATCTCTGCATAAACAGGGTTAGAAAAACTGTATTTGAAATAACGTCCACTGAGAAAATTCTGACTATGGTAACTAAATTATTATTTTATGTAAGAAAATTGTCTGAAGTTAATACCAAGTAGTAACTTAGTTACTACTAAGACAAACCAAGTGAACAAGAACAATCTTTGTCTAATTTTCCTTAGTGTATGTCTCTCACCTCAAGATTTGTGTTTCTGTTTTCTTAGATTTAATGGCATTAAATTGAAAAATGTTGTTCACATCAAAATAAGAATTCATCTCTCTTCAAATTTATGCTGTGGTATTTTGTGCCACTACATGAAGCCTACCAAGAATTCAGTGAGCAATTACATTTAACATTTAAAAGAAATTATCCTTGAATTGCATTAATATTAAAAATGCCTTTTATGCGCAAGAAAGTTACTTGGAATTCAGATTTTAAAAAGCATTGGAAGTACAAAAGAAAATTAGAAACTGATCTATGGCCATGCTTACTTTGCAAATTAAATAAAAAGACAAAAAGCCTGGGAGTATTGAGCATATGTAATTTTTCTCCATTAAAAAAAAAATGTCGATATACCATACTAAATAAAATTAGAATACAAATGTTATAAGACAAGTTTCAATGTAGATTGTTTAAAATAAAGAATTGTTTAGAAACATTTTTGTTGATCAAGCATATCCTTAGATTCAGTTTTAGAGGCTTCACTTTCTTGTTTATTTTCCCTTGAATAGCCTGGGCTTTGAGAAAAATGTCCTGGTCCCACTGAAGGCAATGTGAGCTTTTGGAAAGCAACGGGAGTTTCTACCCTACAGCTCTCTAATGAGCTCAGTGCAGCTGAAACTCTACATCTCCCAGACCCTCAGTGAGGTCAGTGGCACTCCAGGTCAATGCAATGGACCGCTAGTACAAAGGATATTTCAAGATAATTCCCAAAGCATCACCCCTGTGGAGAAATTCAGATGTGCTTAACTTTAATGCTGACTTCAACAAGACAAAAATATTTATAAGCTTCCATGATTTTGCATCAGGTTCAAGAGAGTAAATAGAGCATCTGTAAGAACCTCTGCTTTTGCAATATAGTATCTAAAGCACAAACGTTTTCTTTAAGTAAGAAAATGTATATTCAATGACTTTCCAATGTTCTACTTCAAATTTAGGCAGACCACACAGGCTATAAGGACACATATTTAGTTAATACTTAATTAAGATGAAAATTATTTACAAGAGTATAAAGTCTTTGAAATCTTAATTCAGATGCCCCATTTAATTCACTCCCCTCCCCCCCCAAAAAAAAACCCCAACCAAAAAAAACCCCAAAACATCTGGTACTTCAAAATGCTTAGGCTTAGAATTAAGATGGTAGGATAAAGGGTATACTCACTGCTGGTTTATGTCTTAAGCTGGTTTAAAAGGAGCAATTATTTCACATTTATACTCAGTCATTTCTATAGCAACTGAGCATATAAAAGATCAATGTGTTAGAGAACTGTACTACAAAATATGACCATATTTGTAATACTGTGTTTCATGTCTCATATCAGTATATCTAGCACACTGGCCTAGTCATAATTGCTTTTGTATGGAATGTAATCATATATGCTCTAGTATGGTGATTGCATCACACTCAAACATGATGAAATAGTATGACGGTTAATGATACTGAGCAGGGAATTCGTCAGGCTTATTTTGGGCTCCCAAATGAGGTGTATAATTTAAAAGTTTCCTCTCTTTAAGCTCCCTCTATAGTCAATGAAGAGAAATTGTCACCTCCAGTTGATGATACAGTATGTCTATGCTCGTTCCCTGGCTGCACTTCTGTCTTCTGAAGTTAGTTGGTGTGAAGCTCTTCCCTCATCTTTGAGTGGCAGCTTCTTCTGGAAAAGAGGGTGACTATAGGTCTGCCTTATATTTGATATATCAAACAATAAGCAAAATAACTTAATTTTTAAACGATAGGTAATTTTGTTAAGATCCTTTTTCATTTACCGAGTTTGACTATTTTTTTTTTCCTTGCAACAGCTGTTTTTACCGCACAGGTAGATACTAAGAGTAAATTGGATCCTGGCATTACATAGATATAGCTCATCTCTACTAGGGATGTTTAAGTGTGTGTTTATTTTACAACTGAATTTTTCTCTATTCCTCTTTCACCATTGCCATACAACTGCATGTTTCTATGCTTTAAAAAAAATGTGTTGTGCATACCTTTGTTTTTCAGGATGAGGTTTACATGAGAACTTTCATTGTGAGCCAAAGCCAAAACCTAGTCAGTGAGTTGTGAAGACGTCAGACCTATTGTCTAGAGCTACAGCCACTGCATATCAAAACAATAAAGTCAATAATAGCAATGTTTTGTCAAATTTTGAGTTTTGTTCAGTATTTAACAAATAAGACAATCAGTTCAATAACAGCTAGCATCTCTGTGTAACAAAATAATACTGTTTGCAGCCATGGAGCTATCTACTGAGAACAGTTTAGGCCTGGAACATTGGTTTTGGATGTTTGAGCATGGCACCTAGCATAATGTGTCTCTGATCTAAAGCAATCCATGAGATGTGTGGCAGTAAAGTACTATTTCTTGTCACTCTCTGAGGGTGTGGCCCTTGCAACTTTATTTATACGAGCCTGATCATGGAAAGGGAAAAATAACAGTCACACAGAAGGGGCAGGGGAAAAGGAACAACATCTTAGAAGGCAAAATAACTGCTCTTTTCTCCAGTGAGACTCCTCTTTGTATTCAACAACTGGGTGTAAATTTGATACATTGTTATATTAACACTATATAAAAAGTGCAGAACTAGAAGATATCAAAATCATGAAAAAATAAATTTTCATCTTTATATTTTAGATCTAAAAATTCCTTGTAGAAATGAATTAAATTTCAGACAAATTTAAGTCTTAAAAAAAAAAAAAAAATGGTATGACTGAAGTTAATGCTTTCAAAAATGGATTTATTGTAGGATACAGGTAAACAAAAAGAGAATGGACAATTTAAACCACTGCATACATGAGCGTATACATGTGCTTGTCTCCATTGGAGTGTGATACTGGAGCTATGCAAACAGAAACCGGTTGAAAATTTTGTCCTCTAAGCTCATCATACATTGACACTTATGCCAATAAAACTTCATTCATAAACTTGGAGTTACTTCCAATTTGTATTTGTGCTACTGAAAAGAGAATCAGACCCATTGATTTTGTGACAAACTACTAATGGTTCTTTAAAGGTGTCCTGCCTTTAAATGAATGTAAGGGTTGATTGCTTCCATACTGCATACTCACTGCTTCCTTCTGTCCTCGACCTTTATCTGAGAGACAAAATTTCAAGATGACTTGGTAAGAGACTTTTCAGGAGAGGCTGCACCTGGAGTTTTGCAATTTTCTTTTGATTTACATTTCACAGAAAAAAAGAAAAAAGAACAAAGGAAAGTAGATTAGTGACACAGATTATCATTTATGTATAGATGTATGTTCAGTGGGTTTTAATACATGCACGCACAAAAAATAACAAAAAAGAATGAATGGAAAGTGTTTAATTAGTTCAGTTAAAACTTTTTTATTGATGCATCAATTTTCCCTGAGAATTATAAGTCTCTGTCATTGCACTGGTTTCTGAAAAAAAGATAATCAAAAAGCCTAATTTCTTGTCTGATTTGCACAAGATACATGGAATAAGTAAACAGTATAAGCAAGGGAACATGATTTTTAAAGATAACTAGTGGTTTTATAACCGGTCATTTTGAGAATTGTAATCTCATCCCCAATATCAGAGCTTAAATCATGTAGAGTGCTATGATAACCTGGAGCTTGTCAGGAGATTCAAGTCAATATTGCCCATGCAATGCAAAATCTTTCTTTGGTAGACAAATTAAAGACTCCAGTTTCAGGCTTGTCTGCCTGTGACAATATGCAAGTAATTCATCACTCATCTGCAAGTCTGTCCGTCTCTCTTAAGGATTTCTGAGCACCTACCTCCCTCATACCTAGATTAAGCTATTTGCTCCTCTATTGAATCAGCTTCAATCCCTGGGAATGAACTGCCATTACTTTTGCAGGGTGGCTTTTGAAGTTTGCCCCTAAAAGTCAGGAAGAAATGTTCCTTAGGACCACTGCATGTTTTCCTAACATATTTCCATTCTTTCCTTTCATTACATTTCAGATTTATATTCTATTTTCCCTTCCTTATGTTGAATATTCTTTTACCTTTCTCCAAACCACTATGTCCCTTTGTACACTTAAATATACAATATCTGTAGTTGCTGCTTTTTAAAGAATTGTCAACGGGGTTTTTTTGCAAGAACATAGTTTTGCATTGTAAATATGCTATGAACTTTCATCAGGAGTGAATGTATAAAATAATTAAAGGTCAGCCCCATTACTCGAGAAATGTATCAAGCCTTTTAAGTGTAATTGCTCCATAGTAAATTACCAAAGAACATTTGAAATACGTCATTTAAAGTGGGAAAAGGTATAATTATCTTTAAACATGGTAACTTGAATGCATTACATATAGCATATATTGACTTGTTGGTGTAATGCAAGAAATGTTTTACACGCTTATCTATGATAGAGTACCGTTGCCAAATTACTAACAGAATGAGTGCAAGATTTAAAGAAATGAAGTAAATAACAGCAAATATAATAGGCAATGCAAACAGAACAAAAATGGAAGGTTACTCTAAGAGGGAAAACATACATTACAACAGAGACACAACAATCTTCAGAACTAAAACAGTAACAATAAATCTCTATCTCTAATTTACGGTGTATGTGCTACAAATCACATATGTCTTTGGGGAGCCTAAAGAGATGGAATAGTGGAGTCATTTAAAAGTAATAATGATCCTGATGTGAACACTTCAGACTTAACAAAGCAATACATCTAAGAGCATGAACTTTGTCCCAATGAAAAAAGATGTTAAGACAAGTGGTACAGTAATGGAAGGCTGGAGAAGCACAAGTATATCTGCCCTGCTTTCCTGGAGATGGCTGAACACCTGCCTGCCAATGGGAAGTAGTGAATGAATTCCTTGGTTTGCTTTGTTTGCATGCACGGCTTTTTCTTTACCTATTAAACTGTCTTTATCTCTCACAAGTTTTCTCACTTTTACCCTTCCCCATTCTCTCCCCCATTCCACCAGGGGGGAATGTGCGAGCGGCTGTGTGGTGCTTCATTGCCGGCTGGGGTTAAACCATGACACACTGCAACAACCTGTCTTTTTAAAGACATGCTCCTTTAAATGCTCTACATTTTTCTTGACAACTGGCAAGAGAGGTAATCTTCTGTCAAGCTAAACCACAAGAACATGTTTCCATATTCCTCTGGGCAGATCCTCTGATTTAAGTTTGGAGGCCCACATCTAGTAAACTCCCTAAGGATGTGTTTAGCATGGCTACTTGTAAGCACCGGATTTAGAATACATGAAGCATTAAGGCAATCTGAGTTTCAGAGTATTATAAACTGCAGGAAAAAAAGATGCAGTAGCTTTATCTGATACAGGCAGAATTTGCAATGAGGAAAAAACATCCTAGAAATGTCAGTTAATGACAAGTTTTTCTTTCAGTATCAAAGATTTATCACACCCTAAGTAAATTGTTGCTATGAATTTGGTTCTCTGTATTTCAGATGAGTATTTTAATCATCAAGATATGATCTCAAGTTCTCTAGAATAAAATTCATGCTTAACTATTTTATAGACATTTCAGTAAACAGAAGAAACTGAAACAAAGGTCGACTATAAAATCTAGTGGCTAGGACACAGTAGGAAGATGAATCTTACTCAGACACAAAAAAATTCTTTATCTGCAGGACAGAATCCATGTTGGGTTGATTATGGCTTTTTTTGTTTTACGAAAAAAATATAAGTTCTCATTATGCCTTTATTTTACTCTTCCAAGAAAAAAAAAAATCTATATTTTTAAAGACTTCTTTTTTTTCTTGGAGATTATACTTTTACACTATATGAAAGTGCTGTAAATTACCATTGGAAGTTTCTTTATTAAAAAGTTAAAAGGGAACAATGTCCAGTTAAAGAAGTACAAAATTGATATAGGAGATAGGAACTGTATACAATTCATTCTAGATCGACATTAGTTATAAATTCCTTTGTAACAGATATTCAATAGGTATCTGTTACATGGAGTTTCACAGTTCATATTTAAAAGAATACTGGATGATAATTCTCTGATAAATTTGCAAGCTATGGAAGCCTTCTTAGTTCTCATTAACCTAATATTTAGAGGAAACAGTATTGAATACTCTCATTATGACTTATAAAATGGGGAGGAAGCTTAATTTTTCTCCTAATTAATTTAATTTCATATTTGAAAACAACATCTCCCCATCACTATATAGTACTTTCCTACTTTTAAAATATTAATTTCCAACATATTTAAATCCCATGTTAATTTGTATTCATTATTATCTATTATTTATATAAAATAGACTGAATCATGAGGGTTGACATAGTAAATGGATGTCAACCATAGCAACTTTAAGAAGGTTGTTTTGGGAAAGAAGGCTGACAAGTTCATAATTTATTTCTTCAGCAACAAAACCTCCTGTGTTTTTGCATTAACATGACCCTCTGATGTTATGATTTAACTCTATAGAGTCCATAAAGCACTGAACCCTTGCAAATGGCATTAATGGCATCAAGAGAAGGCAAAAAAAAAGTGAGTCTTCTTATTTCCTGAAGATGGCTACAACAAGGTTAAGGTTGATAAGAAGTGGTGCAACAATATGCATAGTGTCTTTCTCCAGTACTAAAGAAAAGTATTAGCCAACACTAGGTTTGATTCTGCAGCTCACTGTTTTATTTACTTTCTGAACTCCATTTATTCCTCCATGTTGTCTAAATAAATAGAGTTTCATTACGCAGAAGAGTTTATAATGCTCAGCTGAAAATGAGTATTCACTGAGAGTCTGAGGAGAGAGATTTGAATTCATTCCTAATTGACACAATGCCTAACAAGTCTCAGTTAAAGTGAGAGTTACTTTCTGCAATGAATATTTTATGTTTTGAAGAGTCTAGCAAATAGAACCTAAGTATAACTAAACAAATATTCTTAACATTTAACCATGCAGGCTGCAACTATAACCAGTGGCATAATGTGTGCCTATACACGTGTGCATTTAGAATGTACTCATTGCAAGGTGAAAAAATAATTAATTGCTTTATTGGGTAAGAAATGGCCACCTTGCCTGAAATGCTTGTATTCAAGTTTGTTTCAAGTTTATGTCTTTACCTGTCGCAAATGCATAAGTAGGAGCTCACAGTGATTCAATCCAAGGTGAGAAAGAGGCATTTCCATTACTAATAAAGTAATGCAGAAGGGAAATCATCTAGTACTGGGAATTTATTCTTTTCTTCAAAACTGTTTGCTAGCATTACATGCAAAAAAAAAAAAAAAAAAAAAATATACATAAATTTTTGATAATTTTGTTTCTAAATTGTGGAAAAACTATTTTTTTGCCTGCTTCAGCTATAGAATGAATTGTCCTATGTACAATGGTTTAGGACACATTATTCTTATTTTATCTGCAAAGATACACTGATTTCAGTACGAACATACAGGAAGAGAACATGACATGGGGTACCTTCTAATTGGATGCATTCCGCCATGATATATAATTTTTTCGGTGATTTTCAAACTATTTCATCTGCACTAAAGAGTAGTGCTGGGGACAGATCAGCATTGGTTGAGGCCGTAATCTTCTACAAGCCACTGCATCTGAACAAAGAATATATGGACTTCTACAGTCTCTACACTTTGGTTAGTGGATGAGCTAGTGAATGAGAGTTATATTTTTGTAGCAAAACCATACTGTTACCACTGTATTGGTACAGAATTTGGGACATGAATGTTCAGGAAGCATCTATAGGTTAATACCGGTCCTGTTTGTACAAACTAACAAAATGTCAATGGCAAAAGGCAAAAAGCAAGATATAAAAAATGGCAAAATAAAGTATAACATGACTGAAGGATAGAAACCACAAGTTACTAGTGCTATTAAAAACTTTTGATAAAAGCATAAATTTCACATTTAAATAGAATTTTCAAAGTAGAATAGTCCAATTCCTTCCTCTGCATCAAAAATCAGAATTATAAAGTGAACCAACAATTATAACACTAATCTAGGATAGTCTACAAAGTTCACTTATAACTTTCTTCTTGATATTATTCAACCTCCACAAATTCTTGGTTATAAAACCTTTATACTATATGTCATTATGTATTATTGATTTCAATTTAAATTCCATTTGCTTTAGATTTACTTGACACTTTATTCCATAAATTTACTCTATTTTGAATGAAAGTCTAGATTTAATTATCTTTTCATTCTTAATTTTCTATTTTTTTTCTGCTTTGTAAATCCTAAAGTATTAGTCATATCTTTTCTGAACAACCTTATCAAAAGAACCAGGTCACTGTTAAGACGTTTTAGCCTTCTCTTGTGATGCTAGGAAAGAAAGTCTGTTTTAATACAAGTTTCTGTTGCTGAGTTGGAGGACAGGAAATAATTCTAATATTTTTCCTATTTAATTTTAAATTAAGGATAGCAAAATATATAGAAAAAGAAGCATCTGAATTTAAGAGTAAAATTTTAATAACTAAAGAGAGAATTAAATACAAATATTGGATTTTATTCATACTAATTTTGTAATTCTCAGGTCCCAATTTCTAGCTTTGTGTTGTTTCCAATGTTATTTCAGAATTTAAATTTATATCCCCCAGAAAGCCATTTTTCAGTACATTTATATGCAATGGTAAATAAAATACATATACATTGTATTGTGTTTGTGTGGCAAGGTTTTAGTAGCAAGGGGGTTACAGGAGTGGCTTCTGTGAGAAGCTGCTAGAAGCTTCCCCTATGGCTGATAGAGCCAAGGCCAGCTGGCTCCGAGACGGACCCACCACCGGCCAAGGCAGATGGTGGTAGCGCCTCTGGGCTAACATATTTGAGAAG
>NW_009193113.1:0-17610 GCF_000690835.1 Fulmarus glacialis
GGGCCGGTGTTTCAGCCGCCTGTGGGGAGGGCCTACACCGGAGGGTGGGAGGAGGTGGCTCGGCACAGGCTGGGCCGAGGGCAGGGCCGCGGGGAGCGGGAGTGTCTGCCCTGTCCTGGGAGCTGGGAGCTGAACCGGGCCGCCTGCCTCCGCCTCTGAGGGCTCCTCGCTTTGCATCCTCTTCTCGGCAGGGACACAGCGATGCTCCCCGCAGGAGAACCATCACAGCTGGGCGCAGCGTCCTTCCTCGCTCCTGTAGTGACCTCTCTGCGGTTGACACAGAGTTGGAAAAAACTGGAAGAGCTCCGTTCTGCCAGAGGAGATTCCTAAAGGTGCGCAACGAAAACGTACATGGAAGCCAATGGTGCCAGACATCGGGAAGCACTGTGCAGACGGTGAGCAGACACGTAGCAAAGAGCATTCCAGGTAGTGCTTCCCACACACGGTCAAGCTCAGCTCTGAGGAAAGTGGCACAACTGGAGAGCAAAATCATGAATCGAAAAAAGCAGATGGAATTGCAAAAGACTGATTTGGGCCAGAAGCCTTTGGATGAAGAGTCCTTCTCATCTGCTTCCAGTCATGAACACAGTGCAAGGGGCAAAAAATATCTGAAGAATTATGCTACCGCCAGTGGAAATATGACCCTCAGTAATGCCTGTTCTAAGGAAGAGGAAAGCATCCAAAGCCCTAAAAAGAATGTTATGGTTAAACAGCAGCTTGATTTGGATAGCGATGAAGAGGAAATGAGACAACTGATGGAGAGCTCTTTGGAGTTTTCCCGTGGAAATGAGAATCAGAGCGTTGTTGCAAGTGATTCTAAACGGGGTGGAAAGGTAAATACCGACTTTGCTGGATTATGTGTTTTTATTTACACTTTTATGAAATTGTTTTAAATTGGTAGGTCACATTTTATTTAGATAACACCAGAAACTAAATTTTAATTTTGCATTTGTGGCTTGCTCATAATATGATTTAACTTCAGTTCACATTTTAAAATTACTGGGTTTTACCCATTGTAATTTGTTTTCCTTTTTAGTGATCTACACATAATAAATGAAGTAACACCTAAATCTCTTTTTCATGTTCTTCCAAAGAGTAAGACTCGAGTTTCATCCGGAATGCCTCCTCTGTCTCATAAGGAAATTTCACTGACAGAGGTATCTAAAACATCTTCTTTTCATAGCGAAGACTCGGAGAAAAATGTTTTTGGTAGAGTTAATTCACCAACACCTTCACCAGCCGGCAGAAACCTGTCAGTACAACATAATACGAGATCTCAATCGCTGTCTTCTTCCATGAAAGACAATACTGTAAAGATTACTCTGCCTAGAATAGGCAACACCAAGCAAAGCCAAATATCACTTGAAAGTGACAGAAGTGAAATAAAATCATTAGATGAATTGTTTTCAAAAGCAGCAGATGCAGAAGATTCAATTAGCAGCAGCTCAAATGGTAAGTGTTCTAAAATATTGTCTCAGTAGACTTGGCATGAATTGTACTAATAATCTACTGTTAAGTTTACTAATAAACATGGGCAAATACTCACTTTGAAAGGATTCAGTAGTGTGATTTTACATAAACCGAGGCTTTATCAGAGGAATTATGTTGATCTATTTCTTTTTTCAAGTGTAATATATTTATATTTTTCTTGGCTTTTGATTTAATGGGTTCAGTTTAATGATGCTTCCCTGGGTGACACTTAATTATGACGTCAAAACAATTATGACATTTAGAATAGTTTTCATGTATCAGTGGGACAATGGTACTAATGGGTTTGAGTGAGAACAAGTGTAAATGAGGGGGATCAAGAATCTCTTGAACTTGGGTTGGCAGATCCACCGACAGCAAAGGAGGAAACTTTAGAAAGAGCTGCTGCTAAGTTAAAGGTTTAGAGTGATTGCTGTTACTTTTTAGTATTACACTTTAAACTAGGAATGCAGCACTGATTTATTTTTCCCCTTTTCTCACTTAAGGGAAAGCGTACTGTAATTTTCATACAGATTCTCATGATGATTTGTCATTCGGTTGCAGACTTCAGACTGAATATCCTGACCCTTGATGATTTGGCACCAAACATCACCAGTGAGACAGGAGAATTAAAGCAGAAAGTAAGTAGAAATTCCCTACTAGCACATATTTCCATTCTGCCTTTGTTTGGTGGAGGGTGGATATTCTAAAATAAATACTTCTGTTCTACTCACAGGCTGAGGTGCGCTTGTCTCACTAGCTGAAAGGATCAGGATTTTACAGTCTACTGAAACCTGACCGAATTCTTTTTTTAGTGTCTGCATTTCCTTACTAAATGTAACAGCATTGCACAGTTTGCAAGGTGACACAGAAGAGCAACATTTTGATTTCCTAATAAAGTAGTAGCTAACCCTCAGTGATACGCAGCAGAGCAGATGAACAATGGAGGCATATTCTGGGTTATATGTTGTTGATTCTCCTAACATACAGCCGTTTTGTTTTACAGGGGACAGACATTCAAATTACTCAAGAATCAAACAGAAATAAAAAAAAAGATACATTCCTGGTAGAAAAGGACCAAGTGTCTCTTAAAATGACAAGTGCAGTAACTGGTGTGAATGATGCTTCTGAAGGGGATATTGAAAAAACTGTGACTGAAGCTGAAATCTCTGAGCATTTAAGTGGAGTTTCTGCAGATTTCCCTAGACACAAACAGGATTATTTTGATCATGATGAGAGAACAGTTAATTCAGAATATTCTGAAGACTTTGAAAGGTCTCTGTCTACAACAGATGGGGAATCTGTATCGAAAATGTCAGAGGAACATTCTGAGAGCTGCACGTATTCTGGGAAACACCCGTCTTCAGCATCGTCGCCTTTATTTACCAGAGAGCGGCATGACCGCATACACAGAGTAACTGTCAAAGAAAGGGCGGTCCAGACAGCGGATCCTCCATTCACCTATTGCTGGTCAAAGAGTAAGTGCACGAGATATTGCCCTATTCAGGCAATTTTTACCTTTTTATATTTTATATGCTAGCCTAGTCAGCCTTGGGAGAGTTCTTAGTTTCAGTACTAGCTTTCCCTAGCGGACATTAAATTAAAAACTTTCTAAAGCCCAATACTTTAATCTGCTATCTGTAGAAAAGATTGGGATTAAACAACAGAATAAGAACTTGGAACTGGTTTTTACTAGGAAAAAAAAAAACCAAAACAACAGGAACTCTGGATGGATGAGCTAGTGTTAGCGACAGAGCTTGCAATAGCCCGAGTAATATTCTCAAATGGAATTCAACATTTTTATTGTATCTTTACTGTTGCAAACAATACTACTGTATTGTTAGTAAAGTGGTCACCCATCGTAGAGTTCTTTTTCTGTGTTGTATTTATTTCTTGGGAAAGCACTACGGCCCCATTTACAAAAGACAGATGTGACCTTTAGCTGTTTCCGAGGGGTAGCTCCTTTCCTACCTGTCTTTACTTAAAGGAAAAAGTGGCAAGAGCCACTTCTTGCCACCCTCGAGAAGAAAATAGAAACTCGGGTGTGCTTGAAAACAGTACTTCCCTCAAGTGCAAAAACCTTTATTTTTACTGTCTAGGGTTAGAAAAGATGCCTTCTGCAATGGCATGTGAGGTGAACATGAGTAAAGAAACTGCGGCAGCCATAGAACAATTTTAGCATTTTTTTGGCTGACAGAATTCCCTGTTGGGCTCTACAGCGGTTCTGCCGAAGCTGGTGTCCCAAGGGACTGCTGAAGATGAACCGAGTTGTAGCGCAAAACCTTTCCACCCTCCAAACCTAGTAATTCTCATTTCATCCTATGCACAGCAAACGCCTCTGCAGCGCTTGACCCACCTGTAGGAAACAGCTACATTGATCCAGTACCTATTGCCAGTCACGTCATCAGCATGGATGCAGTAGAAGGTACTGAAAAACATGTTTCTATTCTGTTTTACTGTATTTTATGCATCAAAGCCCTGCTTGGGTTGTTTAGCCCTTACTGTCTGACTGTAATGTATCGCTAAAATATACACTCTCCATTTCTTGCAGCCTTGACAGCATACAGCCCGTCAGTTCTTGTTTTAAACGCCATGTTGAAACAGCACTTAGTGTTGACTCAGCAGTTTGTAGAGAACATTCACCACCTTCACGTCTCCCTGGTGGAGTCATTAGAGAATGAGAAGTTCCACTACCATACCCTGGAAGAGGCTAAAGAGGTATTTACAATAGACTAGAGAGCAGCCTGGGTAAAGTAAGCATATATTCCTTTCCAAATGCTTTTCTTTGCATATTATTCATTAATCAGATAAAGTTCATATTATCATTGAATAAATTACTTCATAGAAGAAGAATACTATAATGCTTGTGCCCATATTAATAAGAAGTCAGGAGTTTATATAGTAAAAAAAGACTAGTCTTACTGGAGGCCGTAGTTTTGGAAGAATAAGCTTTATGCTGTAGGATTTAGCTGTCCTCAAACGAGCAAGGATCTTCCTAACGCTGCAACAGAAGTATCAGTTTCTGTTGCTAGTTGTCCAGGTATCTTGACATGAAGATTTATTAAATACTATAAAGTATTTATCTACATAATAGAGAAATTTGTGTTTTAACTTTTTTTTGCAGTACATCAAGAATCATAAATCCCCACCTCTAACAATTGAGCAAGCACGTGAAGAAATTCGGAAAGCACAGGAGGAAAAACTGCTTTGACTCTGAATTTCAAGTAACATTTACATTTACAGATCTCAAGCTGGAACCAGAAACCCTTCCACATCGTACAGATGAGAAGTTACAAACTATGTACTGGAAGGATGTGTACTAACCACGATGTATCTTATTATACATAATTTATTTTCCTATATCTGAATTTTTTACTAATGTACATGATATAGGGATAGGCAGGAACCTTCAGCCAGACTATGTCAGTGTTCAGCAAAAAGGAAACCAAGAAAACGCTTCTCTCCAAAGGGAGTGCGGTAAGTCACCATAGCGTGCGTGTTCATCACGTAGATCGTGTGATCCGTGATCACATCTGTCGTCATGGTAGAAGTGAAAGTCTGTACTACTACAGCACCCGAGGACTACGATCACAGTAGAAAAATACTGTATCCTGACTTCCATGCCATATTTAAACATAATTATATATAAATATATAATTAACCTGTTGGATTACTACCAAACCAAACACATGAAAAGTTAAGATAAATTCAACAGAAGGACGGCTTTTAGCCAATGTACTGGAATCCATTTACTCCGAAATACGAGCCACCATTTTATTTTTATTAAAAAAAAAAAGTGTTTATTGGAAGGCAAAACAATAAAATTCACAAGTTGATAACATACAGGTGTTGTATGCTGATTCACAGACAGTTACAGTTCCACAACTACAGTAGATCTAGAACAAACTGATATTTCACCATATTGACCAAATGGTTTTAAGAGGGTTTCTGCTATACAAACAAACGACTCTGGAAGAGGTTACCACCACGCAGACCTCTGGAGTGGAAGTGCAGTGCAAGGGCCTAACATCTTCAGCTGGTGGTCTCTGGAAACAGTTACAAAAGGTTTCTTTTCTCATTTAGGTTAAAGTTTCCAAGGACGTTTCATTGTTAGAAACTTGCAGAGCAGAGAAAACCGATTCTCTTCTATTCAACTAATTAGCTTTTATTAAAGGGTATATACAAAAATATAAAAAGCTTAAAGAATGTCTTCCATTACAAAGCATCGAACATCCCTTAGAGCGCTTGAAAAGCTAGAACAGTTAACCCTCGTGTTCTGACCAGAGTTGTGACTGCAGCAGCTGGTGTGTAGGGGCGTTAAGTTGTATGGTAGGTTCTAACAAGCTTGCACAGTGCTCATAGGTCACCTGCACTGGAACTAGATGCTTCATTCCCCATTTAGACATTAGGATACACTGCTCAGCATCAGTCTGACTTGATCCCAAGGCAGCACCCCTCCACTTCAAATAGAATTAACCTTTTGAGAGAAATAAACATACATTATGGAACTAGAGAACACACAACCGTATCAGATAACGTCTGTATTCCACAGGAATGAATGAATCACAATCCTGCACCAGGGATAGCTTGACTGGGGCTTAACTCGAGTAGAAAATGGGTAACTAATTAAAAAATTTTGCAAAATAAATGGAAATTCTTAAACTTGCTAGACATGTCATAGTTACGACTGGCCTTTTTTAAACACTAAACGACAAGCGTTGAAGTACATGTCATAGCTTTCCATTTTTCACCATAGTTTTAAAAGTAATTCTTTTGTCACTTCCTCCAGACTTTAATCCGGATTTATACAAGTTTAATGTTTTGTAGAAGATGCAAGACATCTTTCTTCAGAGAGTCTTATTCAGGTGGTGGAGGGTCTTGCGTTTCACGCTTCACTGAAACAATAGGGAAAAGAGTTCTTACACATTCTGCAGTTACCTAAGCTGTCTGAAATGCTTCATGGAACGAGGGCTTTCCCTATGGGCTTTATTTGAACCCATTTTATCACACAGATCTACTGCAGCCAGAGGCAGAAGTGACTTTTCATTTAGCATGCCAATTTTTTTCATTTTAGCCATTGGCAAGTGCAGTTGTTTTAGGTAATACAGACTCTCTGCAAAAATCCATCATTAGTAATTGTCTTCATCTCTTAAGGAGCACCTCCACTTTTTCTGAACCCTTTTCTGAACTCATTACCAGTTCTGGCTTTGGCAGAACACAGCGCTAATTGTAGGAAACTCAGAGTTGGGCAGGGCCAAGCAGTGAGCGTGGTCTAACGTCATTCCAACCATAAGGACCTTCCTGCTCCGGCTCCCTCCGCTACCTGTGTGATTGCGCCTAGTTTTTGAAGTGTGACAGGCAAAGATGCAGGCTCTTGGTATTGCAGCCAGGAAGTGGCTTAACCCAAACAGGCTAATTAACGTTTCAGAAATTAGAATACAACACAACTCCTAAAAAGGAAAAGATGCTGGGTTATTCAGAATATATGTCTACTTACCTGTTCTATTGTATCCATTATATTGTATTAGAAAGAATTAAGAGTTACTAGTCTTCTGATTTGGGTTTACAGTCTACAGTAAATAGGACAAAATCACTATCAAGCCTGCAGTTTCTTAAATTGCTTAGAAACATTCACTTACATTCATCTCTGGCCTTCATGCGTGCGATAAACGAGTAACTTTTATTTCTTCGGTAGTTTTCGTAAGGGTCATCTAATGCAACTCCTACTCCTTTATATTGATCCCATTTGTCTCGGATATCCCCTCCTTTAATTGGATCCTGAATTCCTTGTTCCTTGGCTCCCAATCCACCAGATCCACTCCATCCTGCAGAAAGGACACAACATTGCAATCCTGCAAGTATTTTTTTATTGCTAGAATTCTGAAGACAAACAAACAAACATTTTGGAAACGACCAAAGAAAGCGTCAATTTGATACAGCAGGATGGTAACAGACAGCCTGAAACAACATAGGAACTGTCCCATTTATTTCAAAAGCATTAATATGCAGAGATCTGGGAGCTGACAAACATCAGCACTATCCCTAAAAACCTTTAAAAGGGCAAGGGGAAAGACAGCGCAAGACCAGTCTGCCCAGTCAACCCTGCTGATGTAACCACAGGGAGATGAAACACCTCGGGGAGGCAAGTCCTATTTGATGCCAAACTCACGTCCCTGTCTTCCATATCCTTCCCAGAAAGGCAGCTACTGCCACTGCTCCATGTTCTATATACTTACATCTCTGAATATCCTTACGCTGCCCTTGGAATACCAAGGGATAACTACTTATGAACATGCATTAAATAATTGTATTGAAGAGTTGGGTTTTGTTTCCTGGCTTGTGTAAGATTCCAGAACAGCATCTTACCCATTTTCACCAGCATTTGATGGCCTTTATTTTCTTCTCCAAGTCTTGATTCTGGTATAGGAGGCCCAGAACTGGAGCCCAAACCAGCAGAAGAACTAAGAGAATAAAAAGAACAAATTAAGAACAAGTGATCCTGTTCTGACACAAAGCAAGGTCATTTATATTCTGTTAAACATTAACATCCAATACAATCCCATCCACTCTACTAAACTATTCTTTTATAAAGCCATAGATTATGGAGTTATAAAGGTGCCAGAAACCACCTACCTGCTTCTCAGCACAAGGGAAATCAAACACTACAGTCTTCCTAACACGGAGTACTCGGAGGACTCCTCCTGCTTCCTAGGAAGGCATACGAGGCCTTCATAGTTGCACCGTGTTTTGTTATAACGAAAAGCCACCACAATGGAGTAATATTCTCTCTATAAGCACATACAGCATATAAATCGTTTCTAAATCTGCTTGCCATCTTCTTTTCTACTATTTGTTGAAATGCTTAATATACCCAGCTTATGAGAAAAGCACTCTTGTTGGTACTTTGCCAAACCACCCAGGTAAAAAGAGAAATAAAACAAACAAAAGCTTACGGAGGAGTAGGGCTGCGAGACCGGGACCGGCGCCGCCTCCCTGGGGAGTACGATTTCGATCTCGATCGTGACCGTGATCGCGAGCGGCTGTGAGAAGAGCGGGACCTGCTCCGGCTTCTGGAAAGGAGAGCACAGGAGATCAGACAAACAAGTGCCCAGAGCAACATCCAGGGTTCCCCATTCAGCCCTAGGGTCGGTTTTTTCCCACCCCCCCAGTTCCCAAGCTTCAGCCCATTGCACTCTACCTGGACTGAGAGCGTGAGTAGGATCGTGATCGAGAGCAAGAGCGAGATCGTGACCTCGAATAGGAGCCAGAGGATTTTGAAGATCGCGAATTGGACCGGGAGGATGAGCGACCTCGGCTTTTAGACCGACTGCGAGACCGAGAAGGCCCACTGCACAGATAAAAGCAGAGAAACCCCAGTGAAACTCCTAGAGAAGCACGACAAATGCAAATATACTTGAATTTGACCAAATTCAAATTACACACAAGCACTGTATTTCTGCAGACAATCTTGAGTGTGGCAAAAACTATTTTCTGCAGATTAGACAGAAATTCCAGCGAGTTGAAACTCAGTTATTCCATCAGCACGCTGCTGAACAGACCTTCCCTCTGCGTTTAGCCCAAGGTATTCCTAGCACCTTCCAAACGAACAGCATGCATCAGAAGGCAGCAGACAGGGTCTCTCACCTATTTCTCTTCTCCTGACCCTTCCTCCGCCTCGCTCTCATTTTAGCTCTGAAGAATTCGTACAGTCCATTCTGCTCCCAGCCTTCACTGCAATAAATCAACCACACATAGAACCGACATCTGTAAAATTCTACTTTGATCAACGGAGACGTTCAGGATTTCCGCTAGATTTTGTAGGGAACAAAGGGCCTGGGCAAAAAGGTCTCAGAAATCTCAGCGTAAGATCAAACAGCGTGCGCAGTTTAAAATACAACAAGAGCACTCATTTCAGCATTAGAAGAACCAACACACAGGCGAAGGAAGAGAGAGGCACTTTGTGGTTTGAGACAGCTTCTTAGGGCATTTTCCTTACCATATTGTTAGCTATACCTACTCTTACCTGTTTCTAGGCCTGTCATGAGATGGTGGACTATAAAATGCCTCAACCGCAGCCAGTAGTCTCTCACTGGGGGGCATTGGGGGTGGAAGACGTATATCTTTAGGATCTAAAGGTTTATACTCATGATCTTCAAGCTGCCGGAAACAAAACAAATTACATTCGTGTCACGTGTCATGGGGTGGCTACCTGAAGAGATAAATATAGATTTAACTGTGTAGGGACCTCACATTTCACTGTTGGATAAAAAATGGTCCAGAAATAAGGATTGTGCAGATGACCCAATGCTTCCTCGTGCTATCAGCACCATTTTGAGTTCTATGAGAAAAGCCAGCACTACACAGGTTGCAGCATTAACTGCACCGCCAGGTAGATAAAATGCAGATCTCATCTATCTTTGTGATAACAGTGGCTGGATAGAAGCCTGGCAAAAGCTGGTGTATGCCGAGAGCAACACAAAGTTAGAGATGGGAGAGACCTAGCTGTTCATCTCAAACACAGAATGCATAAACGTATATATCCTTGAAGATGCCGATACAGATACATTTCCGGTTCTCTATCATTCTTTGTTTGTATATGTAACATTAGTGTTGCAAAACATCTTTGTAAGAAAGAACGCTGAATACCAAAAACCAGTACACAGTGGCCACATCAGAACTGCAAGGTCCCTCTGGCCATTTGAAAATTGCTGGGGATTTCTATTTTCTAAAAATGGGGGTAAGATTTTCAACAGTAAATTATTCTTCCACATGTATGAGCTCAAATGGCTTTCACTGGGACACAACACTTGAAAATTTTACCATTTTCACTACCTTCTCCCCCCACTCCTGCCCATGTATACCCTACAACAACTTTGGTTGATGGCTGCTGGATGGAAAGATTTGAAATTATAAATGTCCACGTTAAACTGTCCCTAATATTCACCACAGGATTTTGATCTTTTAATCCTACTCGTCAGGGCCATTGCAAGCACTTACTTTTACAAGTGGAGCCATCAGTCCAGCAGGAAGATCAAAGTACGGAACATTTGGCACCAGACTAGGATCATCGTGGTTCATGTGAGGGGGGCCTTGTCGCCGCATGTGAGGAGGCTGCCCGTTAAATCCATGCGGGGGAGGCCCGAAATCAGGGTGCTGTGGCCCTCCCCAGGGAGGATGCTCGCTGATTCCAGGATGAGGCAATCTGTGACCAGGGTGATGATGAGGAGGTCCAATTTCTGCAGAGTGGGAGGGTTAAAACATTTTATTTAGCTATAGAGAAAGGAAAGCAATCAGAGAGATGTACTTCAATTAGTTCGTTTATCCTAAAAAACGATCTTGGCACCAGAACCCTGCAGATCAAGAAAAGCAACAGAACTGAAGAACTAGAGGCTGGCTACAGGTCCACGTTCATGAATATCTTGCAGTGTGTCTCCCTCCCTGGCCATAGCAACCGCTCTCAAGACAACAGGACACTTTAACCCTAAGCCACTGCTTACTTTGGGACATACTGTGGTCAAAAAGTACCACAAGAAAAATACGCTCAAGAACAAAAGGTTTCAGATGCAGCAGGGCAGCTACTGATGAGATCTAATTCTGAAGCCTAAATACAAAATCATGGCTTAGCATGGACCTGTAATTAGTTCTGTCTCTATGCCAAATCATCACATATAAAAAAATAAATATGGCAGGAATTAACTCACATGAGTAGGTGACAAGAAAATACTTTGTTTAAAGAGGTGTTTCGAGAAGAGGTAGAGATAATATCCTGTTAAAAATACAGAAGTGAATGACATACATCCAATCACTGATGGACGAACCATTTGCCATGAACGCCAGGATACCAAAAAAAAAAGAGAAAAATGCAAGACTGAAAGTCAACATCTTCTGCAGCAGGACCAACAGTTTTTCCAGGAAAAGCCATTACAGCCACTGCCCAATCTTCAGCCAGTACTATTTGACTCATCTTCATCAGAACTTGAACACAGTCTACGTTGTCATTGCTTCACTGCTTTCCTAATTTTAGCCATCTGTTTTAGTAGATCCCCCCCCTCCAACAAAAATGCAAGACTGAAAGTCAACATCTTCTGCAGCAGGACCAACAGTTTTTCCAGGAAAAGCCATTACAGCCACTGCCCAATCTTCAGCCAGTACTATTTGACTCATCTTCATCAGAACTTGAACACAGTCTACGTTGTCATTGCTTCACTGCTTTCCTAATTTTAGCCATCTGTTTTAGTAGATCCCCCCCCTCCAACAACTTTACATGAAACAACAGATGTTTTGGATCACCCCTACAATCCAAAACAGAGCATCTTTTCTGAGCTTAAACCTTAATTCCCCCAGCACAACAAAATCTGTTCTCCCTACTCGCTACCAGAACTCTTGAAAAAACAAACAACAAACCCAAAGAAAAAGAAAAAAAAAGGAACAATCTCCTCTGGAGAAGTTAATCACAATCCGAATAAGCTCTAATTCATTGGTTTTCAGTTTTTTTTAGACTTGGGGAATTGAGAATCTTTTAAGCTTTAAATAGCAACTCCTACACAGCAAGATAATTGCTCTTTTAAGTGGCTTGTCATACAGAACCGCAGTGATCTTTAGACTTTACAGACAAGGATCATTCCAGAATAATCATAACTTCTGCATGTGAAATAGAAACTACATCGGGGCAGAACTATACCAGACTTCATGAGGGAGCCTGCAGCCAAATCTGAGCCACAAGGGCCAAGCAAGCAGTGCACTGACTGCACTCTGGGACTTCCCTGCGCTCTAGCACGCGAGCAAACCAAACAAGAAGGGAGAACTGGAGGTAAGGATCATTTCACCAGACACTACCAAGCCACACAATGTTAAGGCAGATAATTAGAGAGCTTTTCAGTAAAAATAAAAGAGAAGAAGGGCATGGATGAATGTACGCATAAGAACAAATGCTTCCAGCCTGGCTTCCTCCAACTTCTTCCACCTATGAGATGAGGGCACAACTGAAGAGCCCTCATCTATGGCCTGATGTGCAGCAGATCGAATTTACAAGCAAATGCTGCTTCTCACCTTTGAGCTTACTATTTTTGAAGTGAAATAGTCACAAAGGGGTGCCTGCAGAGATGCTGACTTGAGTTTGGATTACAGTTTCTGGTTATCTGCATCCGTTAGGGAAGGAAGACTCAAAAAGCAAGGAAGCATCCAACTCTGCATGTGTTTCCTACTGAGTTGTTAGCAGTAGCTTCCCAAACCCCCAAACTCAACATTTCTCAGGAAAACCACAAACAGTCCACCAAGAATAAGCTGTCACCCCACAGCACTAAATAATTTTGTAATGGCAATCAGCATCGCAACATAAGAAAACCTGGCCTGGTACACACTTTACCTTGAGGAAAATCCCCCTGGGGGTAATCAAAACGATGAGGATAAGGAGGCCTTTCAAAGGGATGGCGAGGTGGAAAATCATCCTGCATGAAGCGAGGTGGAAAGCGGTTGAAATTATGCGGATGCGGGGGCTGGTTGAATTGGGGATGTTGCTGATGTGGAGGAAATGGGCCTCTGAAGTGAGGTGGCCGCTGCATTCGAAATGGAGGTTCCCTTTGACCCCCACCCCATGGAGGTTGCTCATGCTGGTTGTTCCATGGCGCTTCAAACTGGTTGTTCCAAGAAGGATCGGGCTGGTTGTTCCAAGGTGTCTCTCGCTGATTGTTCCAGCCTTGATCCCTCTGTTCGTTCCACATTCCTTCATGGTTGTTATTCCACGGAGGACAATGAGGTGGTCCCTAGTGGTGAAGAAAAGAAGCCTGGTCATTAGGCTACAAAAATAAAGAACACAATAAAAACAATCTACCTTTTTTAAGAAAATATAGCTGTAGGAAACACGCACAAGTGAAAGAGCTTTCCGAATACAAGGTCTGAACAACTGCAGCCTCAGAGAAAAGGCAGGAGAAGACCAAACTGTTACTGAACCAAACAGCTCTGTACTCAAGACAGTACTTTTTGTTCTGCTTGAGTGTGGGAAAGTGTGACGACTGACAAACTGAAATACAATTTATACTTTGCCTTTAACTGGGCTCAGAACAAGAAAGCTTGGCGTTTGAATCTGGATTTATAACTTTCATAGCTTTTCACCACACTTCCACAACCAAGACGGTCATTCTGAACCTCTGCCTCCCTCCACATCTTGTTTCAGAACTATGTTTCTTACCTGTTGTTGACCCCATGGCGCAACAGGGTGAGGTTGGTCAAACCAGGGTGGTTTATTTGGAGGAATCTGATCATGAGATCCAGGGCCACGTGGTCCACCAGAGGCAGGATCCTGCACTCCAGACCCCGTTGTGTCATACTCTGTAGAACCAGCTAGAGGCAGCTGAGATTTACCATCATCTGAAACAAATTGGAGACTATATAAGCATCCAGGTCACATGTAGTTAATGAAACACCAGCACACCTACAACAGGCTCCATCCGAATTTTCGTGGAAGTGTAAACATTCTGCAGAAATCTATTACTGGGAGAGAGGATTTCTGATCCATTTAACATTCGTCTCTTTGGTTCTTTTTACAGTCAAGCCTCCGACTGCACCAGCTGCAAGCCTTCAAACAGTTTCAGGCTTTTACCTGAACCAAACCAGCACAGCACAACAGCTCACTGCTAAAAAAGAAGAAAGGGGAAAAAAAAAAAAAAAAAAAAAATCTCACAATGTTGCCACCCTCCTGTTTCCACATGGGTCCCAGAACAGGTTAGTACCTGCTTGTGTAACTGGAGCAGATGGTGGAGCCGAGGCTGGTGCTGCTGTGGGGGCTTGAGGTGGGGGTGTTGATTTCACCTCGTTCTCTAGTGGTGGTATTTGTATTTGTTGCTGCTGCTGCTGCGTTAAACTGTTTACAAACTCTTCGTGTTGAGTTTTCAGGTTCTGTATCTGCTGTTGGAAGGCTACTTGTACAGGCTGTACTACTGTTGCATATTCAGTGATCAAATTTGCCTGATAAAGTGAGATAAATTAAGAACAACAAGTTAATGCCGTACCTAAAACAGTTATCCTATCTCTTCATTAGAATCTCCTATACTGCTCTCCACTCCCTCCCAAGAAATGCATGAGAACGCAGGATAACCTGCTGGCAGAAGAACCTAGCCACTCTATGAAGCTCTGTGAAGACTTCCAAAATATTCTCTGCAGGCTAGAATCCACTGTCTGTATTAATGCCTAACTTTCAAATACAGCTAAAATCAACAGCATTCATTATTAATGCTAAAAATCAGTATTTCCTGCTGCCACAACAATTTTTATGCTTAGTGTATACAATTTAAAGCTATGGTTTCTTTAGTTTCCTTTCTAACAAACATTCATTCCTATAAAAAGAAAACACACTGCCAAATATGTACATGACTGTAGTAGTTACAAATGCAAATAGACTTTCCAGCAGCCAGATTATTGAATGTTTGAAATAACCAGGTTGTGTTTTACATTATTTTTGTAACCCTTTGTAAACAACTTCAAGCAGGAGGCGGGGGGAATTAATATTTACCTTTCAAAAAAGGAAAACATTTCCTAAATTTGTTTTCAAAGTATTTACATAAATAAGAAAACTGTTACTTTTCTTTTGTGGCTAACCTGGTATTGGCCAAGTCCAAGAGCCGGGCTCTGTAACTGCTGAATAATTGACTCATCAAAGTACCCATTTTTCTCCCATAGTTGAAGAAGCTGCATAAATTCAAGAGTGAAACGTTTTTAGAAATGATGAACAATAAAACAAAAATTGAGGCACAGCACTTTTATGTCCCTAGCTTTGCCAAAAGACTTAGGATTTCATCACTTGTCTTTGAACCCCAAAGATTCAGATGCATTCATCAATACAATAACTTTTAAGTAAAGCCTACTTTTAAAGTTCTAGTTTAAACACGAACTAAAGCACATTCTGTGATAGGCTTTATAAAGACAATTAGACTAGAAAAATCTCAGTGGTCCTCCTTCATCCTCGTTATTTGTGAATTTGCCTAGCACTAACCTAACAAAGCAAAGCATACAGTTAAACCAAAACCAGATACTCACTCTGGCAATTTTCTGTTGTTTATCCTCCTCCACTGCTAGAAAACTGGTACAATAAATAGGCACAACCACCTTCTGTAAAGCAGCCAGAAGATCTCGTGCTTGCTTCCGCTGGCTTCAAAAAAGGAATGGGAAGAGAAGAGTTACTGCCTTTCACTATAATACTAAGAGCATTGTAATATTCAATTCATCCCCACTTCTGCTACACTAAAAGTAGTGGATTCATAAAATAGAGTTCTCTCCTTTACATTTTTACTGTATAGTCTTGTCTGGAGAAAAAATACAAAAATGGTAAAAGCTGAATTTGATTAAAGCATAGCTTTAATAATAGCTGCCTTGTGCCAGCTATGGACATCTTAAGACAGCTGCTAAAAATAACGAACACCTTAAAAATAAAAAGTGACCAGTCAAACTAACAATGTATCTAGCAGAGAGAGACTTCACCAAATTAATCAAAACACCAAACTGAAACCCACAATTTAATTCTTACCAGTGATGCAATACATCGTTGATTAAGTAGATTAGATGTAACCGAAGCTCAAAGTGAGCTCCTTCTGCTGTTATACGATTTCGCAGGTGCCCAGCCATCAGCTCACAGTGTGCAGGAGATTTTGCGTTACTAAACATCCAGTTCTTGCCAGCCTTAGAAAAGCAAATTTAAAATATTTTAAGTTAGTCTAATGTGTTCACATCATGTGGACTTCCTAGAACTCTGAAATAACTGCAAGATGGGAAGCTTTCAAGTGGCAGCTATCGTCTCATCTACCACACAACACAACAATAAAGCTGCTGTTTACTACACAATCTCAAAATTCAAATTATACTTAATCCACAACACCACCAAATAACTGTTCAGATTTAGGTCACTTACTGAGATTGCATCTTTCGTACAAGTGTCAATTATTGGCTGCAACAAGTTGTCAAATTCGTTCATATCTAACTGGGTTTCCTCCAAAACCTTCTGCATTTGTTGCTCAATTGCAAGGGCTACTGCTGATGTGACTTGTTCCTGTAAAAAAAGAAGAAAAAAATAATAATACAAAGAGAATTATATTGCATCCAATGTTCTTTTGAAGAACTAGGCTGCTGTCTTCTTAACCATAAGTAGCTATCTCAAAGACCAAGACCTCTTACAAGCAATGTGACCACATATAAATGTTTCAGTTATTTGTTTTTGAGAAGAAAAGACTCTTCTCATTCTTCAGGAAAAGTCCAGTTCATTTCCACCTCTAAAATCTCTCCATTGTGGAAAAAAAAAAAAAAAATTTCAGGAAGCTCCTATATGTATAGAACATAATCTAGGCATACTGCCTTCCTCCAGGAACTCTTCAGTCTGGTTCCCAGTAGCTTTAACAGCAAAACGTCACCTGCAAAAACCAACTAGTTCAAAGTACACAGTTCCCTTCCACCCATAATCAGAATCCACCTTAGAATACTACAGGCTGGAATGTCTTGCAGTTCCCAGCAACCTGCAGCATTAAACAAAGATTAAAGCAGTCACAACTTATTCCACTCTGCAAAACCAACAAGGTTTTTCATACAGTAAATAAACTGTTTTAATCAAGGATCAATCTTGCTAGTACATCAGATACATCCCGTCTAAGGAGATGGCGGCAGTTGCCACAGAACAAAAACAAGCAAATACTCCCCCTCCTCACCAACAGACGATGCCGCCGCCACCAGTCAGAAGGAAACCTTCCTCTCGCCCTTCACTCCTAATTTTTACAGCCACTGGCAGTCTAGGATGAACCAGCTGAGTGCTTATCTTAAACCAACCTGTCTCATAGCAAGGAGATGCTGCTCCTGCTGCTGCAGGTTCCACTGACTCTGCTGGATAAGTTCCTCCACGGAAGGAGTGCCCTGAGGAGCTGGGATGGGTGCAGCCGGTGGGAGAGACGGTTGTGGCAGTGGCTGGATCTGTGCGGTAGCCTCGATATCTTGACTTTGCTTGCACAACACTATCAGACAAAGTAAACTTTTAAAGTAAGCCTTAAAGAGATCTGCTACCACCAGCCCACACGTGAAAACCGTGCTGGTTCCAAAACAGACCCTCACTCTTTACGTAACTGCTTAATACAGAATGAAAACCGTGCAGTCAGGGGCGGATGGTGCAAA
>NW_009193114.1:0-4929 GCF_000690835.1 Fulmarus glacialis
GACTTGATTATAAACACAGCCTTCCTACTCTGTCATGTAAAATCTCACAAAGCGTACCAGTGTACAGACTCAGTTTTCTTGACAGCATCTGCCTAAATAAAAATCAGACATGATGCAAACTAATTTTTGTTTTAATTTAGGGTATTCCCCACAAAGAGGCCGATCTCACTGAAAGGCTGGTAAATCCCCTTAGCCTCAAAAACAGCGTCGATGAGCACCAGCTGCCTAGGGGGAATAGTTGCTGGGACACTTAAATCCCAAATCATGCTCTGAAATTATTTTGTGGTGTGCCAGTTGTCACAACCAAAAGTATGCCAGGGACTGTTCAAACATTGGTAGAGAAAACTGCATTCCGGCACTTGGAAATGTTCCTGGACATTGTTTAATTTGCTACTATAGACTTAACGCTAGATGCTTTTGTTCCATGAGACCTGAGACCTCAATAATGGAACCCCTTATAGGAGGTTATAGATAAACTGAGTGGTTTTAGGCAATTCATGTTATTGAATTGTTGAGAGATGAAAACAGTATCCTGGTTAAAATGAGGGAAAACAATTTTTCATGTTCACAAAAGAAAGAGAAATATTACAGACGTGAAGTTTTACTAAGACATTAAACAAAGCCAGCTAACGCAAAGCATGTTCCTATACAAGATTTTATCATGAAATATGGTTTCCATGATTTTCTACTTTAAAGACAGAGGTAATTATTTTGGATTTAAACAAGTGAATAGACAAATATGTCCAGTTATTAGCCTGTGTAGTCTTCCAAATCTTGCTATGTATGGAGACAGAAAAATAAATCTGGAAATACTTCAGTAAAGGATTCTGTTACATCAGCAGGAGCTAATGAGAAAACTGCAGTCCCATCACTAGAAAAATGAGCTATTACCAACATAGCATCTTCCTTCCTGTCTTCACACTGTGTTTAAATTTCAAAAATATGTGTATATTTGCACAGAAGTATTTTGTTTTTAAGAAGAAGGAAAAAAAAAGGAAGCAAAGACTGGGAAATTGTGAGCCTCTGACAAGCATCGAAAACAAGCACTTTCTTTTCACAAAAGCTGCATCTTCTACAACTGTATAAACTGTGCAAATAAAAAAAAGTTGACTACTCTAATCGCCTATGATTTCTTCCTTTCACCTTGATGCAAAATTGTCCCTGCAGTGCAAACTGTACTTGGTGATGGAAGACGGGTGAGTGTCAACAGCTGCTGCCTGAAATCTATGAAATTCAAATAGTTTGTCAAAGGTTGCTCAGGAAATGATTTCACACAAAGCCTAGGCCTTAAGAGGCTCAGAATAATTGTTCATCAGAGTCCAGTAACAAATGAGCTGGTGTTTAGAAATCAACATGGACTAGTTTTGTCACTCATGACTGGAAGGAGCTGACCAACAGCCACCTCACGGGTGGCAAGCGTTGCAGCTAATTTACTGCAGTCAAGAACAGGTCCTGGACTTGCTACTCATACCTCATGGAGATAACTTAGAAGCCTGTGAAGTATTAGGCCATTATTATTGCTGTATGTGGAATAAAACTAATTTGAATTACTTATCTCTTCCTTAAGAAAAGTTTGGAAAAGTTGACTGGGTTTTTTCCCTCTTTGTTCTTCTTTTCATCTAGTTTCTGAATAGTATTACAATGTACAATATCACAGTGTGCATATCCACAACAAGGAATGCCAGTCTTTTTTTTTCTTCTGTGTCTGTAAATCAGCAGTCAATTCAAATAGTCAATAGAATTACTTGGAATGACTCTGGTACATGCAAAACCAGTATTAGGCAATAAGAGATAAAAACCCAGCTCTTTTTTTTTTCTTTCTTTCTTTTTTCTTGTTTCTTTTTTTCTTTTAATGTAGAATGGAAAAAAGGAATATTAAAACCAGTGAAGCAGATTTGGTCTTTTGTAAAAGCAGGTGAAAGATCAGGATGTTGTCTTAATTACAGTAAATTAATCTGTCATAAAGGACACTGATGTTTAAGGGTGCCAAATTTTCACTTTTTCTCAAGTACTGCTAATCTTAATTATGTCTCTCTTATGAATAACTATTTTCTAAAAAGTCTCAAAAAGGGTTAATGACATTATTAGTTCTAAGTGTGGTGCAGTATAGCCTAACTGAGATAGCTTTGACCCTGAAATAAATTGTTATCACTTCAAGAAAGTTGGAGAGAAAACTTTTACATAGTATTAAATAGCATTGTGATGTACATTTTTAGAGTGGAGGTATTGTAAGATGCTCTGCAACAACAAACAGAATGGGAAATCACAAAGCCCACAGCTCTTGACACCTACTTAACACAAACAAGTGAAAGCTGATTAAACTGAAACAAAAAACATAATAAAAAATTAATGAAACAGAGCAATTTGCATTTACATCTGGCTATTTTAACAGAACTTATTACCTGTGCTATCACGTACATGACAGAAATGTGCAAGATTATTGTACAGATTACTGAACAAAAAAACCAAAATTTTAATGAAAAGAATCTCCATTTCCTATTTATAAAGCTTTTGACAAACGTATGCATCAAACCACAGAGCAGTTTGAATTGTTAGAGTAATTACTGGGCTGGACTTGTATCTTTGTTTCATTTATTTTACATCACAATAAACATCACCCCAAAGTTTCCTGAACTTTGAGACTTTATTTTTATTTAACATCTTTGTAACTGAGATGACCATGCAAAGGTGACAAGAGTTGTTGAGGGATTTAAGACATTTGAAAAGAAGTCAGAATTTTCCTTTTCTGGAGGGTTGTTGTCAAATTTGGTCTGGAGAACAGAAATCTTTTACAACCTGGGTACCTCAGGATGGAAAGAGCTAGTGAGCTCAATCCAATTCTCAATTCAAAAGGAGGAGAAATCACATCATGATTTAGGAAGCTGGTATTCTCAGAAAGATTTTGGAAAAGACCTCAGACTTCTGGATCTTCAAGGCTGTTACAAAATGAGATTTTAATCCAAGGGCATATTATCCATCTGATATCATGTGTCTATAATCCTGCACATTAAGATCGACTAGCAAAGTACAAGCTGTCTATTATATGTTGAGGAACTGTCTGTATCATCTCTCATTTCCCAACTCCACCAGAGATGCATCTGATCTGCAATCACAGAAATTCCAGTTTAGTGGCTGGCCCATATGAAATCTGAGCAAATTCAATAACTCGAGGATCAACATAAATTTGGATTAGGTACAGACAGCATAGGACTGAAACTCTTCCAGTGCAGATTTATATGCTTGAAGGAAAATCTATGTGCTTGCTTTTCTTGTTCTTTTAAGGTTAGGTTAATAACAAAAACAGAATTTAGCACAAGTATTTAAAATTCCAATATATTAATTGTGATAATCTATGCAGTAAGAGAGGAGTAACATAAACTGGCAATTTGTCATACAACTTGAGTGCCTGTTGCATACAGCTAGGTTTGGAATCTGAGAGGTTTGGCATGTCCCTGTTTTGTGAAAAACGTCCAGGTAGGAAAGGCAGAGGGGAGCAGTGTGTGTGTTTGTGCTCTTGAAACCTTGTGACCACAGGTAATTACCTGGTGCTCTGATCAGTTTCAAAGCCACTGAACGCACCATAATGCTGTATATTGCTTATTCAAGCTAGTATAAATGTTTATATATAGAATAATTTAAGCATTTGTGGTACACTGTGCAGATATTTGCCTCCAAATTTTGGCCCAAGCTACTACCAGGGAATCTTAGGGACACAACGTAGAAGCTGTCCCTGGGTTTGTTCTTTAACACTCAGGAATAATCCAATGCCCCAATAAATATGCTAAGTGGACATTTTGTTACTCTTAGGGTTTGTTTGTCTGTTCATTCGTTTTTTAATTTCTGCTTTTCCTACAGCACTCATCTTCCCAGAGAGACAGATTTTTGTTTTATAAGCATTTGGAGACGGGCATCATTTTGTTAGCCCTGGTTTGATTTTATATCACTTTGGCTTGTGTTCCAATAATCTTGTTATCCAGAGCCTCATGGTATTTGAGAAAATCCATTATCTTTCCCTCCTGGCTGATATAATCAATATGGAATAGATTATTCAAGACCATCCAGTTCTTTGTAGCACCTACTTGAATAAAACAGGCTCCCTTGGGAACTCGGGACTATTGAAATCTTGCCCTGCAAGTGAGCTTCTGCTTGGCATGTATCCTATTCCTCTCCAGGTTAGTTTTACAGCACCTGATTCTGCCTACTATAGTTATCCTATGTAACTCCATTTATATTCTGAGTTGTCTCATTGATTTTGAAATACTGAGTGGAAGGCACAGTCAGGGTCTTGTACAGTTACCCAAGAGCCAAAGACAGTTTATGATTTTTGTATGAGTAGCTCTGCTATTATAAACAGGAGGCAGTAAATCAGATAAAAAGATGAAACCTCAGGTTTCCATGAGAATAAAGCATGAATCCTGTGGCAGTTGATACTGGATTTCCAATTACTCTTTTTCTTCTTATAAACACTTCCAATTTGGGCAAGTGCATCAGACCTAACATTAAAGTGAAAAGTATATCTTGAAAGAAAAACAGAAAACTGGTCACTTTGCTGAGATCCTGATATAGTTTACAAAATGCCCCTGTAAGTATTTAGGCAGGGTCATGTTTATTTTGAAGTTAAAGTCATGATGGTGTTGTGTTTCCTACTGTTGATGGTGTCTGTGTCTGTGTCTGTACTATATTACAAAACAGCTTTTTATAACTTGTTTGCAACAAAAAATTTTGTGTTTTATATAAATATGGGGAATGACACCCTCTCCCTGATTTCATGGTCATCCTCTGGATACAGATACATACTGACTACAAGTAAGATTTGAAAAAGCTGCATTATTATTTGATTTTAGTGGGAGGTTGATTTGTTACCACTTGGCACCTCTGAGCATCCCCCATACCTCCTATTAGTCTCTAGGTGCCCAAATAACTTTAAAA
>NW_009193114.1:4954-24191 GCF_000690835.1 Fulmarus glacialis
CACAACTGTAGCAGTCTACAGCTTTTGTATTTGTGTTTTCTGTTTTGTGTTCGAATGATTTCTTGCAAAAATATTAGTTTATTTGTTTACTGAAACTGTCAAGCCTCTTCACCCATTCCAAAGGGAAATTTTTGCATGTCTTTGTGTTTGTAGCTGTATTTTTTATAAACAGCCCAGGTCATTGTTAATTGCTTACCCTTCTGTTAGCTTGCTGCCAATGTTTGAGATTTTATGCAATTTGGTTCTATTATCAATTGTTTTCAGATTCTTTTTTAAGAGCCTAAATTTTGCTACACAATGATTTCATGGATATTTCTTTTGATGGCAGTGGTGGATTAAACAGTTCCTAATTTGTTCCTGCTCCTATACCCTTCTCATCCTGCAGTAGTGCACAAGCAGCATCAGTCTGGCACTGTGGCTGAAAGAAATTGTATCGACCCACACTTGTGATTTTTTTTCAAAACCTCTCACCTTCCTGTTACAATCTGGTGGCTTTTCCCCCACCTGTTTTTGTGCTATAACAATTTCTTTCCAGGAGAATGTGAAGGCAGTTGACCCATCAGTAAAGTTTCATCACTAATCCTAGTTTTAAGAGTGATGATTTAGAAGACTTAATTCACCTTTTTTTTTTTTTTTTGTGAACATATTAGTGTGCGTGTCAGTCTCAGGTTGACTTTCCACACATTGTTTCATTTTTATGGCTTAGTAGGGTTTTGTTAAACTTGAGATTTAGTTCAGCTAAACTTTCAAAGATTGCAAACCAAGATGCTGATTTTCAAAGGTATGTCATAAAATTTAGGAATTTGCTTGTATTTAGGACTGTTAGTACAGATACTAAGGAAAGTTCCTATGCTTAAATGTTTGCAAGATCTGTTTCAAATGAAGAAAATGCCCCCAGTGTTATGCCATTATTTGCAGTAGATTATGAAGCAACCCTTGCCCCAGTCAGCAGTTTGGGTGTCTATCTTCTCCTTTATAGACACAGTGTAGAAAAGGAATAGAAATGGGTACTGAACGAAGACACCAGTGCAGGCAGTGGAGGGTCTTTAAGGAAAGCTGTGCAATTTGGTACAGTGAAGGGTGTGAAATAACTGTCCCATATCCAAGGCACCTGATTTTTAAGGAAAAATCCTTAAAGATGTACATGATGAATTTCACTGCCACTTCCAGCCTTTAGGTGCTCATTAATCAACATTGCTTCAACTTTTGCTGATAGAACAATTTTGTACAGAGCAGTGCCTTCTCAGCAAAGGTCAGCTAACTGGCACAGAAGGAGGGATGGAGCTTTTGACTTTTTACTAAAGCCCTGGTGCTTAGTGATTATAGGAATAAAGGGAAACTGTCTGGAAAATAAAAAACATACTCCACAGTAGTTGCCTTTAATCTCACATAAAGAGTATGCTGATATGTCATGTTTTTGATATTATTCCAGCACTGAACTTGTGCTTTTTTACACTCAGTTGGTGCCCTGCTCAAGCTGTGTACTCGTTGGTGCTCTCCAGCTGTTGAGTTTGGGAACGACAAACTGTCACTCCGAGCTTAGCTGATCTGAGGAATATAGTCCAGTTTGACAAAGCAAGCTATCACTTCCTTTGAATTTTAATAGTACTGTGGGTTTTGACTGCCATGTGCTGTAAGTTCGGGCTGATCTTAACCTTTTAACTTTTTGGCATTGTCGGTAAGTCTGATTCATTTGGGGCTTATTTTACAGATTTGATGTATCTATTTCTACAATAAAGCTTAAGCCTGGAGGGTTTTTTTGGTTTGGTTCCCCCCTCCCCAGGTCTTTATTGCATTCAACTGTGTCATAAACCCTATTACACAGACCAGTCAGAGCAGTGCTTATTACATAAAACGACTTTCTTTGGCTGTGCTGATTTCCTATGTTATTAAATATACAAAATGCTAAACAAAATTATACACTTTTAATGAGAGTACTAATTTTTTGAGCTATATTGAATAGATTACCTTTGAACTGTAGAGATTTTCCTCTCACTAAGGAGTGTTTGTCACTTATATCTATAAAATTTAGGAATTTGTGTTTTCTATTTATTCTTGGTTAATAAGGTTTATACTAAATATGTTCACTTTACAAATCAAACGATATTCTTCCACTTGCCAACAACATGCCCTAAACTCTTTCTGAAAGTATGTGCTTTGCATTCATGCATTTTCAGCCAGATCAGTAATCTGGAAAAGATTTTGGGAATAAAAATCTGCTTTTTTTGCTATGAATTGTGGTACTGGTACTATTTGATGGATTACATTAAAGAACAGGATTTAGCCCTCTAAAACTATAATTTGTAGTAGTCTGATTGTGGTGTGCATAGCTGCACCTGACCCTAACTGTATGAGTTTAAGACTGATGCTGACAATAAAGTCAGACTGGTAAGATATGATATGAAAGTTAAGTTGACTGATTTCTTGACCGTCACCCTCCATGATGATTCTGGAATGAAAACAGTCGAGTTAAATAAATGTAAGCAGTGATCACAAAACTGTGAGGTGGAGGAGTCAGCAAACATGTATCGTGTCGTTAAGAGTCACCTGCATTGTGTAACAAAATACGAATCTAAACTCCCATTTTATTCAGGACTAGGATGTATACTGTAAGACTGCAGTAATGCAAGGTTAGTAGACAAATTGCTAAAAATAACGAAAATTTATCCAGCTGTGTAAAAGATTTAAAAAAAAAAAAAGAAAAGGCTTGAATGGGGCCAAGCCAAAATTTTTCATTTTCACTTGTTAAAGTTTATAACTAGGAAAACAGGCCTGATCAGCACAGCACTATCAGTGCCACTGGCCTGTTCGGAGGGTGAAAGCAGAAAGCTCCCACCAGTGAAACATCTGATGTATTGTGGTTTAGTTGGGGATCGGAGGCTGAGATTTGGAGGCCTCTTCTTGCAGTGCTCCTTGTGTGCCCTGCTCCCATTTCTGCTCCATGCCAAGTGAGATCGAGAAGCCCAAGATGGGAGTAGTATAGGGCACTGCAGGGTGAAGCTATGGGGTCCCAGCCTCAAATTCACCACGCAAAACTTCAGTCTACCCAGGGGATGTGGGAGTGGGAGGGCAATAATAGATCCTATAAAACTGTGGCCTAGTTTTAAATCATTCCCTCAGCTGATGCCCCGTTTCATTGAAGAAATCAGATATACATTTATAGGAAAGAAAAGAGGGATAGATTAGAGCATATTTTGTTAGGCAATTGAGTGCACCTTCTGGGATCCAGGTATAATCTTTGTCCTGATTGTAAATTTTGTTGTCAGCTGTAGTTTGTACCAGTCCAAACAATATAGAATAACACAGTGCTGGTATCAGTACATATTTTACTGAAACGATTTACTATGCAAGACCACTAAATTTCCCAAGGTGGGCTAAGATAGAAATAGCAGCTTTTTTTTAAATTAAGATTTCAAAGATGTAGACATACATTAGATCTGCTCTTCCCATTGTTTCCTTGGCCTGCAGTTTATGTTTTGTTTATACAGCTGAATCCTGTCTTAAGGCTGTGTGCTGGAATAACTGACTATGTGTAAAATGTTTTACTTTTTATGAGACACTACTGTGCGACTTTGTATAACTGTACAGTTTGTATGAAATGTTGAAGTGTGACTATGCAAAATCTTATTCTAGTATATTTTTCAGAATGATTTCCATAAGTTTTGTTTACTTTTATGAGGAAACTTTTAAAATGTTTTTGATAACACATATTTCATAAATATATTGCCATGAGTCTCATGTAAAAAGACTAAATTTTTTTCTACCTATTTCTTTCCATGTATTAAGGAAAATTATTCTTCCTAGGATAGGTTACACTCATTAGCCTCCTAAATTCAATTAAAAATTATTTCTTGGATGACAAATCATTCATGGTAGGAGGAAGTAAAGCTCTGCATTGTAAAAAATGGTGTGTAATAAAATGAACTAAAATTAGGGCTTCCCTGTCCTTGATTTTTTTTTTTTTTTTGGTTGTGCATGAATTAGTATATTTTTATGCCCCTAATACTTCCACTGGTTAGGGAAATGCCCATTTACCATATAGAAATTTGTATGTAATGAACATATGGTGCATTGTGCAGAAAAAACATTCATTTCCTTTTAATTTACTCTCAGCTGCTCATGGTGAAATATTCAGAAGGCTTTATATCCAGGTAATGCTTGTTTTTGTGTACATAGAGTACTGCTTTCATTCATGGAGATACCTGATGTTATAAAAAAACCTAATTGCATTCAATGGCATACAGTGAGCCATCTGGCAATTAAGTGAAGAGTGTGTAAGCTTAAAAATAAAATTGTCTTTACAGAACCCTTAAGTTACACACATGGGTAGGCACAGAGATAACCAATTTATGTGCAACTACAGTGGGACAGTAACTTCAGAGTACAATTGAGTACAAGACAAATCCTGCCACTGGGGCAGGATCCAGCTGAAGTATAGGTGTGTTTTTCTCCTTCCCCAAATATTTTGAATTTTCATTAGAGTACCTAAAACTTTATTATATTGCTGAAAACAAAAAATATTTTATTTTTATTAAGGATTCAGGACAAAATAATGCTGTATTCACATTTTGCAGGATCTTTGCAATATCACTTGCTTCTGCAGCACTAGTATTGTTCTAGCAACAAATTATTTTTGTACATAATGCTGTAATGGAAAAGAAGAGGGTACGGCATTAATTTTGCATAGAGTTTCACATATGCTTATGTTATGGATGTTACAGGTACTGCCTGTGTTTAAACATAAGCACATGGAAGATTTAAAATAGGAGCCCAGCAACTGAAAAATGGAAAAAGACGTTCTTTAGAATCAGCCAAGTGAGTCATGTGATAAGCGTTGGAACTGTTTAACAGGATGTAAAAAATTTTGGTTTTGCTTGGAAACTCTTAATTTTGGGCACTCTCACTCAAAAGAGAATGTTTTAATCTTCAATATTTAGAGACCTTTTCCTTTACTGATTATATTTTTTTATTGTAATTTTAAAAGGGACAGCTTTCTACTGCTGCAGAAAGTATATTTGCAACAACCACTCTGTTACTCACAAAAAATACTACATTACTTCACAATAATAGTGAAGTATTAGTAATAGTAACACCATAGTAATTATCACTATTGTGGTTCGCTTCTCACAAGTCTGCAGGCACTTTTTAAACCCATTTGTTGAGATCATATTGGTTTTTTTCCATGTGACCATTTAACTACCTCAAAATCAAGGATCAAAATCTGTTGCAGTAATCTTTCTTTTCTTTGCCTCCATTCAGGAACATTAAATATTTACAAAACAGGCTTTGCATAAACAAAAATTTAAATCTATCTTAATTGGATGATGATGAATTCTTTAGTGACAATCCAGGCTAGTTTTAAGTTACAGTTTTGCTTTTTTGTTCTTAGTCAACATCTTGAAAGAACAACTTCTGTTTAAAGAGAAGTAAATCTGCAAATGATAAATTAGGGAGTTAAAACAGGTGATCTAACTTAGATAACTTTTTGAGACTTAAAGGTCATCTAACTATTATTTCTGAAATGCTTTTGTTGTATGGACTGTGATATGCAAGTCCAATAGTAGGATTAGCGCATGAAAATCTCACATCTTTCGTCAGAAACAATAATCAAAGTTGTGATAAAGCTGAAGAAAGGAATCTATCTGTTTAGACTACCTTCACCAGTTGCATATGGTGTATTCAGTCTGACCTAAATCACATGAAAAAGAAAGGTAGACCGTTTTAGACTGTTCACACACATAACCTATACCAATACTTCTAAATTGTTGCAATACCATAGTTTTGGCTGAAACAGTCCCACTTTGTATACAAACTAAATGAGAGAATATTGTTTCTTTTAGTTATTTTCCAATGCAAACCGCAAATTGGAAGACAGGCAGACAGGCCAAGTGTATGGATAGTGATTAACATTTACTGTTCATTGAGTGTTTCTGTGTACCACAACTATAGTCACATTTCAGTTACAAATCTCAACAATAAGTAACGAATGTGCCATTTTCCTATGCCTGATGAATTGATTTTTTTTCTCTCTGTTGCTATGGATGCTGTAAAGTTTATCATACTGCTATGGCACCTCAGCTATAAAGACGGATTGCCCCATACTCCTGAGTAATAACCGCGCACATTTAGCATGAAAAATACAGATTGCTCCAAAACCACAGGTCTCCTCAGTTAGCATAGAAGGTTATAGTCTAAGAACTGTTAAAACTAAACTTTCTTTTAGCTTTGTGGACAGGTACAGGTCATAATAATCACAAACACCTTTTCATATTTAAGCCATCCCAGTAGGAGACAGCTGTGCAAACCACATGCAAACACACACACACACACACACACACACACACACAGAGACCAGCTTATTAAATCGAAGAATTCTGAGGCAAAGCTTGTGTTGTGCTAATATTTTTTTCTTTTTTTTTCTTTTTATAGATCAGTATTTTGATCACGATTTGAAAACTCTCTGGAGGAAAGTAAAAGGCAGAGTCTAGTGATAAGAAAAGTACCTTTTGCATAACGTTTTAGTTAAACGCTGTTGAAAGCTTTTCCAGTCAATAACATTGCACAAATTCGTGAGGAATCGGGGCTTGTTTCTGAACTGAGTTTCAGACTGGCCTCTGTAGAGTATTACAAGAGGACAATAAGCTCAGTCAAGGTGTAAAGCTAGCAACAGGCAGACAAATTTGATAGGACAGCACACAAAAATATAGAGAAATGAAGCCTACACTGTTGTACAGCATGTACTCTCTTTTCTCTCCTTGCTTAAGATCCTTTTGACCCCAACAGCCAGTTTCAACTAAGTTTGACTCTCTGAGTCTCATGGAGTTCCTACACAGTTTATGAAAGTAGACAGCCGGGCAGAGCGGAGATTTTGTGGTTGCCCTTTCTAAAAGAAAACATGCAGTAACGCTGGTGCTTTTATTAAATCCACACGAGAGAGAGAGAGAACCATTGTAAATGCGAAGCGTAAGATATAAACTAATACAGAACTTGTTCTGTTTACAGTTACAAATGCTACCAAATCATCTGCTTAATGTACAGGCCTGATTCCTCTCTCAGTTTTACTATTTTTACATCCAAGTAACACCTTTGACTCTAGGATATGTTTACTAACTACACCAGTAAGAAGGGAGTCTACTGTCAGTACTTTAATTTACATACTTTACAGCTAAAGAAGAATACATTCGTTTTTATTTCATTACATATTGTGAGAACTGTCAGAGTCTGGAAAAAGTGACTTAAGCTTTTAAAAAAATATAATAATGAGAAAAGTCTTATTCCAGAGTTGTCTCCATTTTCTCAAGGTCACTGAAACTTCTCTGTTTTGTTTCTCAGACTGAGAAATCTGCCTTTGATGTGCTGGTTGTAAAGCACATTAAATATATTTTTGAGACCATACCAGTGAAATTTCCCTCATGCCCAGCCATTTCATCCCTTCTCACCATATGGTACATTCTCCATGACTCCTCTTAGTACAAGTCTATATAGTTAGGTTTCTTTGACGCTCCTTCTCACTTACTTTCTCACTCAGGCTGAAGTAACAGTGCAAGGTTTTCTTTCCAAATCAATTTTCTTTGGAGGATGAAATACAGAATGGAACAGTGCTGGATAGCCTCTGCAATCTTACAATTACTTCAAAAAACTCACTTCTTTTTTTTAACATCAACCTATAATGTCACCTGAAGTTTCCTCTATATCAAATTTGGTTATAATGGGAGAACAGGTTGAACAAGATTTTAACTTATATTACATTGACCATGGGAAGGATTCATTCCCCTTAGTATCTTGTAATATTTTTTGTAATTTACAAAAGCTGGTATTCAAAGAAACTACATGTTTTTGCAGATTCTTTTGCGGGCTTCTAATTCACTATTTCTTTTTCCAATTAAAAGCCACATGCAATTTTTCCTGCCTGGTACCCTTTGCAAAGACCAGGATTTAAGCAAAATGGCCATAAGAATATATTTGCTGGTTTAAAAAAAAAAAAAAAAGCTTTAAAAGAGTGCTGGTACGTGTGCATTTGGTTAAGCAGATGGTGCATGGTCTCTCAGTAACCTCCTAGCCTGCTAACTCCCCCATGCACACAATTTCCTTATCAGTAGAAAAGAATTGTGTGGGAGTGAAAGGGAATAATTTCATTTGAAGAGACCCATTTATTTTGTTTGGGTATCATGAAGTATCTAAGCAGTGATACCAAAAGGGTGAAGTGAGATTTCAGCATTATATCATTCTCAGAAGTTTTCCTTTTGCTTTGTTTCATGTTTCTATCAACTTTTTGTAAGAAAAGCCACCCTTTAAATCTTACGTACCAGAAGAAGTCTAGCAAATAGCCACAGAAAATACTTGGGTTAAACATGAATCCTCTAGTTTCTAAACTTTCATTGCCATGCTGTGCAGGACACTTATACTTTTATTTCAACTAGTATTTTAATTTTCTAGAGTAGCATGCTTGTAAATGAAATTTTAATTTGGGTCTTTAGCATGGAAAACTTTTTCATCAGATCTAAGGCAGCAATTTGTGAGTGAAGGAAGATTAAAAGTTTTGTAAGAACACTTGTGCATTCTCTTACGAAAATTTTCTTTGTTGTGCCTGTTTATTTTAATACAGATTAATAAATGGCCAAGAGGACTGACAACAGAAAGTAGCTTTTAAAAATTGTCACTTTACAGAAATTCTCTTCCTTAAGAGGAAATTTCAGTTGCTTTCACTATGAAGGTCCTGACTTTCTTCTAAAGGCAGAGGTGGCATCTTCCCTAAGCTAATAGGGTCCTTAGTTCTCAGACAAAATTTCCCCTGTATTCTTCCTCAATTCCCTTCTGGTTTTGGTATGACAGTGATTTGTATTGAGGTCTTTCAAAATTTGCTAACCATCTGGTTATACAGATGTGCGAATATAAGGTATTATCAGCTGAAGCTGTTCCAGCTTTTGAAAAAGAGAGCAATACAGACGTTGAAGCTGAGATAGCAAATTACAATGACTAAGCCCGAGAGTGAGAAAAAGCACAGGGGAAGTAGGATGACCATTTAATTACATGAAGTAGGACAGCTTAGTAGAGGAGGTATTGCTAGTAAAGAGAGGGTTCAAAACTCTCAGTTAGAGCTGGGTTAGACTCTCCCAGTGATATTCTCTAGACCCAAGATGTTGGATAAAACTAGAAAAGCCCAATCAAACCCAGAAAAACCTCTCCCCACATATTTCCATGGCCTTTTTGTGCACCTATTCACTTATTCTTGGGCATGTTGTGAATTTCACTGGCGATGTTTTTCTTAGTTACAAAGAAGTACATTTTCTACTTTGCCTTCAATGTCTTTAGAGGCATCATTTCAGGGAGCAGAATTACTGCTGCACACAATCAACAGTTGAATTATGAAGGAAAGTCCATTTTGAAATACATGAAGCTAAGATTTCTGTCTTTCTGTGCAAGACCTTTGTGCATGGAAAATAAGGACAGTCCACATTGTTTTAAGGCAGCAGTGATTCAGCTGAAGTTAACAGAAGTTTCCCAGCGCCCTTCTTGTCAATGTCTTCCTCTTCAGAAACCACAAGTATTTTTGATTTGCCTTTGCATAATTTCTGACACCAGGGTAGTATATATGAAAATGGTTTTTGGAGACTAATATCATGTTTATTCTCTTACTCACAGGCTTCCCCTTCCCTAATTCTATCGCTCTCTTCAGATCTCCTTAAAAAAAAAATTATATATATGTTCTTAGATACGTGTGCTTCTGATACTTTTCAATTTAAAAAGTAATAAAGATAGCAAATCCTAGCTAGACTTAATACATCTATTATTTGAGTAAGCTAGAAATCAGGCTGCCTTTACTCATATCTTAACGGAAATAGTGATTTAGAATTGCACTAAGGATAAACATCCAAGATCTCACATTCCTATGAAGTATTAGTGAGGTCCTCACTAAAAAGTAAAAAAAAATAATCATCAAACAGGCTTTGTTTTCATATTTAAGCAATCTGCTGCAAATAGTATTAACCACATTTTTCTCAGCAGTGGAAAAAGGATCAAAATCAAAGTTTTGATCCAAATTTGATTTAAAACTGTATATTTTTAGTTTATCTTAAGCTATATTTGTAATCAATAATCCCAGTGGGGTTTCTGTTTTGGTTTTGTGGTTTTTTTTTTTTAATTATTATTCTATCCTCATTATCAAAGATTCATACTGATGGGTGATTATTGACTGTCTAAACCATATTTGAATCTCTACTTATGTGCTCTCCCAGACCACGGAGATTGTGGTTGCTGGGTCTGCAATATGGTTCCAACATCAGATTTTGAACAAGCTTTTGACCGCTTTGCTTTCATTAAAAAACTAGCATATTTTTCAAAGTACAAAATTGTCTTAGTTCAGTTGACTTAACAGATTGCTGACTGATAAATAAACAATAAAAAAGGATGAAGCAAAAAGGATGCCAATAACCTCTCTTTTGTTTCTAACAAATATTGCACTAAGATTAATATTTTAGGCTGAATGGGTTGAACTGTCTTCAGAGGAAAAAAAAAACCAAGAGGAAAACACTACTTAACAAGCACAGAAATCTGAATGAAAATAAAAATGCTTGACATTCTTCAAGTAGCTTAATTCTGTATTGTCAAAAGGACCATGGTATTTAAAACTGCAGGAACTGCTGTAGAACATCACTTAGGTACAATACTGCAGTGAATGGGGAAGGGTGAGAATTAATCTGGAAAGTTAATAAATTCCATTTACAGTATCTTGCATGAAAATTGCAATGACTGGAAGTGAGCCAGGAAATGTCAGTGCTGGATAATTGCTTAAGCTCTGAACAGGTTAAAGAGGGATCAAATTAAAAACCATGGGTCATACACCAATAGGTACATAGGTACATAGAAAATTGAGATCAATTTGCTTGTCCCATTATTTAGCACTTTAGTTGCTCATACATGCTCCAAACTGCCTGTTCAAAAAAACCCAAACTTGTTGGGATGCTGTTGTTCTTTATGCCCAAACAAGGTCAGAAGTAACTGTTCTGCAGGTATCTGAAATTGGTAGAGGATAGTCTAAGAAAAAAGCACTTCCCTAAGGAATGGGTGGTGATGGTGATAGTCACATGAGCACAGAAGAAGCTACATTAGACTGTCATTACGCAAAAATAATAGGGCCAGAAACCAGACTCTCTGTTCTACTCCCTCCTAAATGTAGTCAAAGTTTCTCTTCCCTCTAGAAGAAGGACTGATGATTCTCCTGTTTCTGGCTGACTTTGGAATGAAATACAGCTCTTCAGGCTATTTCAGGAAGCAAGGTTTTTGGGGTGGGGGCTTCAACCCATGCAGGCTGAGCAGGGCATCTACCTCAGAGCCATGCACTTGCATGGGTGCTGTGACTACCACCATATTGTGTTAGGCAGGGTGCATCACAAACGGCTGAAGAAGCCTAAATTCTTCACATACAATGGAAGGTCAAGACAGCTTAACTGGATCTTTTCTTAAGACCTGATAATAATTCATTATTTGGCCAAATGGGAAGGAGGATATAGAGGAGGAAGCTAGAGACTGAGGAAGATGCCCAGGCTGAACAGAGCAGAGCCACCTCTCCTCTTCAGGGACATGTACCTGTCACTGTTGACTGAGAGAGAACATATATGATTGTATTTGAAACAAAAGATAATATCCAGACTTTTTTTACAGGAATCTAAATTTCCAGTGAGTTTGTGGTTAAGTTAGATTGCCAAATTGCTAGACAGCTTTCTTTCACGTTCTTGATTTGTATGTGTTGACATGGTAACGTGAAAAAACTGTGCAGATAATCTGCCCCATGAGAAATGGTTGCAAAATGATTGAGCAAATGATCATTTTGGTGCATGATAATATTAGCCTATAAATCAGGAACCTTCCCTGTCTTTCATGAGGTAAGTAATCTAGGGAGTCTAATCTACAATGTCTGTACCTCATAATTGTTTGCTACTTGTGAATGATAACCAGCCTGGCCTCAAGAAAGAGACAGGCACTCCAGCACTGTGTAAGGGTGGTGCAGCATGGTTTTAATCATATATTTACTAAACTTAGGCTTTTTCTTCTGTTTATGAATTGATTGTCACAAGATTGTGACTTAGTATTGCTTATTCTATTTACTGACGCATAGATGCTATAGAGACAAGTGCAAGGGTCCTTGCTATGGCATCTTGACCAGACATTTTTCTCCAAGAATCTTGCTCTGAAGAGTTTTTAGTAAATAATTCAGCCAGCAGCTTATTCTGAAATTAAGATTTCTGTTACATTTGATCAGGCTATTGGCGCATTAATATTTCCTGTTCTCAAGCAGGTATCTATAAAACTTTGAAGAGGAATATCAGGGTGAATGAATTTACATGTTAACGTTACATAATTCTCTCATATTGCATATAATAAACAATTTCTTCAAGTCTTCTCTGCCTATAAACTCTTTTTCTTCAATTTTCATAGAAAATTGATACTTGGTACAGATTTTTTTTAGAGTCTGAATGACTAAGTGTGTGGAAATTGTGGAATAATTGGGAACTGTATGAAAAACTGTGAGGTATTTCCCATGGTTATAGTTAGATATGGTTCCCCAAGACACAACCTCCTGAGACAGTTGCCAGGACTAGGCTGAAAGGAACAGACACCAGTAGAAAAAATTTTCAGTAAGACTGAGAATTTCCTGAGGACTGCCTTTGCTGTTTAGACACAGCTTCCATGTCTTATTGTTTGTTGTTTTGTGGCTGGAGTACTTTCCTGTGAAAGAATAAGCATGTTCTGAAGATGTGGGTTCAAAGTGAAGGTACAGGTGACGAATCCAGGCAACGCTGACACTTTCAGTGAAAGTTTCTTTCTGAACAAACCTCCTGTATGTAGGTAGCAGGAGCTTTTCTGTTTCTTTCTTTGTTGTGATATGAAAAAACTGGCAAATATTATCTGCAAACTGATGATCAGCTATGGTCAGAAGAAGATGTGTGTCCCACTGCACAATTTTGAAAAGCACCCTCTGAGGTTATGTAGGCTCAACAGGTTTTTGGAATATAGAGGTCACGCAAACTTTAGAACCACAGTTTTATTATCTGAATGTCAAGTCCTGTATTGGAAAAAGCCTTTTGCAGAAAATTATTCGTTCAATACAGTATTTTGTTTCCACCAACTGAGCAAAGGATTTGTCTTCTCTCCTGCATTCTTGAGCATCCATTTACTTAATAAAAGGACAAAAGTCCTAGATTATTTTACAGAAATTGAGAAGCACACTGTTAACATGCTAAGTATAGCTTCTATTTTTCAAGCAAATGAACTAATTAAAGGTGAAAGGTCATCACACGACAGATGTGTGATGAGCTAACTAAACAGTGTTTAGTTACTTGAACTGTTTAGTGTGCTTGAATTTTTATATCAGGTTACTGTTTGTTGGTGAAAAACACTAAATTATTACAGATTTAAAACGTTTTTTAAACATTTTTTCTCTCCTTTCCAAGTAACTAAGGCAGATGAAAATGAAGAGCAACCAGAGGGGCATATCAGTATAGAAGAAGACTTTCTTCATGAACTGACATTTTCCCTGTTGAACCTAGCTTGCCTATTCAGAGTTCCGACAGCTACACATTGGCAGTTGTCAATGTGCTCTCATTTTTTCATTTAAGAGAGGGTTTGATTCTCTGTGAATGTTGCAGAATAAGCAGTAAACTGCAAAGAGATTACAGATTTTGTTGTCTGCCAGATGATAACTTGCTTCCCAAGGTAATGTAGAGCCTTGCTAAAATGTATGAAGCTGTGCTTTCTACCAGCTTAGGTGACACAGTATCATGTCTTTTATCTCCTCTGTAAGGACTCCAGTACTTTGTGCAAGGAAGCTGGAATGGGCCACAGTTTCCCACCTGTCATGGTTTAACCCGGCAGGCAGCCCAACACCACGCAGCCGCTCGCTCACTCCCCCCACCCCCACAGTGGAACAGGGAGAGAATCGGAAGGGTAAGAGTGAGAAAAACTCATGGGTTGAGATAGACAGTTTAATGGAATAGAAAAGGGAAAATAGTAATAATAATGATAGACTACACAAAATGAGTGATGCACAATGCAATTGCTCACCACCCACGCTGACCAATAACCAAGTAGCGATCAGTACTTCCTGGATCACGCCTACCATTCATATACTGAGCATGACATCACATGGTATGGAATACCCCGTTGGCCAGCTGGGCTAGCTGTCCTGGCTGTGCTCCTTCCCAACGCTTGTTTTGTTTTGGTTTTTTTTTCTTGAGCTAAATGTCCTTGACTAGCAGGGTACTTAGCAACAACTGAAAACATCAGTGTGTTATCAAAATTCTTCTCATACTAAATCCAAAACACAGCACTAGGAAGAAATTTAACTCTATGCCAGCTGAAACCGGGACACCACCCTAACAAAAAATGTGCTTCCTGCTTTAAGTGGATGTAGCTTTTCCCTTGTGTTGCAAAGTATAACACATTACCTACAAGTTAAGCATTTTAAAAATTCCTGTGGTTCAGAAAGCAAAATGTTTTATTAGCTTCTACCCAAATGTACAAGGGCATCTTTCTCTAACACAGTCACCCTTGGCCAACTCTATTTATGCTCCTCCCATGCCAGCTGCCAGCTTCATTTCCACCCGCTGTTTCTAATATGACATGACCCAGACAACTGTCTTGTCATCTGGCATACGGAGATTGAGCACCACCCATTCTGGTTTCACAGAAAGATAAAGATCACAGGCTCCATTAGGAAATTTCATCAAGTCTAAGATAGACTGATACCAAAGTAATCGGGTCAGACGGCAAGCCTTCCTGCAGACACAGTCTGCAGGCAAGAACATAGCAGGAAAAAGTTAGTAAAGAACAGCTTTCTTTTTGGGGAGAGGGGAATTTATATGTGTATAACAATGGCAGGGAAAATGACAGGTTATTTTGAGTTTGGACTCAAACTGGCTTTGTGGAGCAGAATCCTGGGGAGATGTTGATAATATCCAGGTCATGGTTTTGATGCTGATTGCTGCATCTAGAGAAATAGTAAATTTTCCCCTCTATAAATTTTTGTATTAAATATTTCTGTGTCTTTGGGTCCCTTTGAAGAACATTCACAATGTTGAAAGACACAATTTCTCCTTCTCCATTTGCAATTTTTCTGATCTAAAGAAATTGAATCAAACAATATTATTTGATTTAATGTAATTATATGGGTCTGGATCAAAGGCCATTTAAATCAAAGTAACATGCCACTTAGTTCTGTGGTTTTGGAATGTAGTTTATAGACCCAGATTCTAGCCAGATGCCTAAGTCATTTCAAAATGGTTTTCTTTTCTTTAGATTCAAGTATCCTAGCTTACACTATGGTCTTGATTCAGGAAAGCATTTCTACTATGAAGAACAACTGAAGTTCAAAGTATGAAGTCAAAGTTAATGAGGTTCTTGACTTTCTGTCAGGAGTAGAACCATGTGATGTACCTGTAAGCTAAAAAGGAAAAATCTTTCTGTTGTGTAATATGGAAATTAAGATCCTTGAATCTGAGGAATTTTGGATTATTTAAAGTTGTATTCTTTCTACGAAATGAATGTTCTGTTCTGTTTTGCTTAAGTTTTAAAGCAAAGTTTTAGTTAGAGAAAAATACCTTCTAGTAACCAGAGACATAAGAATAATAAAATTTTTCCTTTAATTTATCTAGCTATACTCAGCTATGCTGAAGCCATAAAATATGTTTGAGGGAAAGAACTTAGAGAAACAGTTTTATCTTGAATTGGTTATTTAGTTCAAAAGTAGATAAAGAATTTTCCTTGAGTGTTTCAAATAACTGACATCATATAAAGGGAAATGGAGTTAAGGTTAAGCAGTTCTTCAGTGGTGCATTATTTATTTTAGTGGAATGTGTAGATTTCAACATCATTGGTATTTAAAGAGATGTTTTGATAGACTGGTAGAATGATAAAAATATATATAAATCATTCTTTATATTTACCTCTGAAATTTGCCATGTTAAATTGTTAAATAAATATGCTTTGTGTCAAATTATTCTGTCTGTAAATGCATTTAATAGCATGTATTAATTAATGAAAATATATATTTATTTTAAACTTTTTTTTTACTGCTTTATAGTACATCTATTTCAATATTACCAAGATAAGTAAGGTTTCACTGTGTTTACTGACGTTGTAATATAAAATAAAAGCCAGCCCTGATCTTAAGAGCCAGGAATCTAAATGACAGCAACATGGGTGAAAAGGCCTTTGTGGCAATGAATAGGAAGAGAATTAGGAAGGCTGATATGGATCACAGAATCTTAAGAACTAGGTTGCTTGAAAGGAGGAATATTTAGTCTCCTTGTGCTGTTTGTTAAAGACTTATATTTTTATAATTAAGGATAGAGAATAATCATTGACTGCATTTAATTTTCTTACTGTTGAACCTGCAAAGAGCAAGACTGAGCAGTTACTTCTGTGGAAAAGGCAAATGTATTCTTGAGAAACAGTGTAGACAACATCTTGATCTTTGCTTGTACAGATTCTTTCTCAATTGAAACCTGAGGTTAAAAATGAAATTAACTAAAAGAAAGGACAGATTCATCTTATATAATTGAATTTACCTTTATGAAGTTTTTAACATGAAATCATAAATATATTTAAGATTGAGTGATCATATCTATAAATGCATTTAATGGTATATTTTAATTTATGAGTAATACTTTGTTCTTACATTGTCTTTACAGATCAAAGAATCGAAAGAGAAAAAAAAATTACTGCACATATTTGTATTTTTCTTTGGAGTGGATGGATACTTAAAAATTCTGTTAACAAAACTATGTATACTGCTACTGAAGTGTGCAGATGGTATGTATTTATAAACCATCTATTAGCAGATGAAGTGCATTCAGAAAGTTTTCTCTTATAAAAGCAGCGCAATCTATCAGGGAGGCCCTCTGTAAAATATTGGTTGACATTACATGTAATGATAAGTAGTTTCTTTTCCTGTGAGTACAGAGGCTACTTTACAGACAGATAGATAAGCCCCTCCATTGCTGTTGTTACATATTTTATAGGATCATAGATGCTAGGTAAAGAAAAGAAAATATGGCATCATATTGCCTTTTTAAAAAATATTTTCAGGTTCATTTCTTGAAGTTTATCATAAGATTTGAATTAATTGTATGTATAGTTAAAATAATGTTTTTTCTTTTTCTCTTTAACATCACCATAGTAATTTCTCATGGAATAATGTGACATTTCTATGTTTGCTGAATGTATTTAAATAATGTGCTAAAATATCTTCTTGTGAGTTATTTGGTTTCTCCTAGCTTGCTGGCACTGCTTCACTCTCCACATTGCTGACTTTCAAAACTGCCTGAATTAAATAGTACTCAAGCAACAACATCAGGCTGTCAAATGACAGCACATGAAGCTGGAAAGCGGCAGTAACAGATTTATGCAGAGAGTAGTCTTACCTACACAGCTTGACTAATTTGAAGCTCAGCTAGCAGTGATGTGAGCAGCTGATGTGAACAATGTGTCCACCTTTCAGGCTTTTACATGTAATTTTTACTGTTATGAATACTCCAGATAAATCTCTGCAATGCAGTAGATGCCCTGTTATCTGCCTGGCCAAAGAAACAAACTGATGAAACAACTGCCCCCGACTTTCAAAAAAGCTGCTTGTGGTAAGGTCAGAGAAGGTAACACCATTGGGTAGGTTGCCTCTTGTGGAGTGTAGTTCAATCACAAGCTTTTCTCAGTAAAAATTCTTGGACTGCTTTTTCTTATGACCCTTCAGAAATTATGGTTAGCACTGGCTTGCCAGAAGGAGCCAGGATGGATTTCAGTATATTCTTTTGAATTGTTCTTATTTGGTAGACATTCAACAATGGTCCATGCCCTTCATTTCCCATGTTCTAAAAGGCAGGCCTGACTTTTACAAAGGTTGTAATTTGGATTAATTTTTGGTTCCAATAAGAACTGCAGGTGAGCATCTCTGACAACAGGGTCTTCATTGACCTTCAGAAGTTGCCACGTAAAATACATGACACCTTTGAAAAGATGAGGCCAAGGGATGACTTTGTCTTTTTGTTTTTCCATTACTTTCTCTTTCTTACTAAGTGACTGAGAATCAAATGAATTTTTTGTTATATTGATCCACATACGCTCATAGAACATGACATCCTCCTGCGCAGAAGTTATTTCCTCATAGGCAGTTGGTATTGATGTGGTGCAGCGGAAGCAGCTATCAGTTTAATTTGTAATTGTGTTTCTTCGTACTGCGTATAGAAATGTCCTGCAAGTCATAAAACCAGCATTACTCAGTGGTCTCTGAATCCCTAAGTCAGCTTCTATATGACATGTTTATTCATGAATTCCAACTATTAGACAGTCTTCTTTGAGGCTGCTAGTGGCACGTTGTTTCTCAAGGAGAGACATGTGGGCTCACTTTCCAAATCTACTGCTAAGCCCATCAACTTTTTCAGGCTTTGGGAGGAGGTTGAGTTATGTAGAATAGTGTTCAGAATTAGAACTGAGAAAAATATATCATCTTCATGTTTCTTTGCATTTTTTTATCACATCAATATAAGGAATAAATTAATAGTTGGACACGTTCACAGCAATATAGAACATAAAATGCATAAAATTATGATGATGATGATGGTGGTGATGAAGATTGCAGCAAAATACTGTGCTGAGGAAGGAAGAAGACATTGCTACTCAAAGAGCTTGCCACGCTCAGTTCATTGCCCTGCCTGCTATGAGACTGTGTGCTTGTGCAGGCACTGGGATTAGGTGTCCTTGATGGCTGCTCCTCCTGTTACATTTTCCTCAACTTCCAGCATCTGTAGTCGGTCAGTGCCATCTCTTCTTGTCTGCTCACACGACTTTAGTGGGAATATATGCTTTTGAATAAAGCCTAACAGATGACAATGAGGTCAAAGTTTGAGTAACAGCACTCTAAAAAAAACAGTTTTATACTTCTGTTGGTCAAGATATAAATAGACATAACATACAGCTGGACTCATTGCCTGTGTATTAGTTCTCTCCTTGTCGTACTTGCTACAGACTTCTCTTGCAACTGACCATGGTTTGGAAAAAATGTAAAAAACCCCAATTCCATTCACATGTAGGGGGGGCAACTTCTCTTTTGCTTGGTCAGTTTTACTTAGCAATTTCTATTCTGCCAAAATATTTGCCAAATGCCCTGCCTTCAAGCTATATTTCCTACCATCTGTCATGGTCTTTGTGGTAGGTTGCTGTTGTGGTTTAACCTGGCAGACAGCCA